>NC_087156.1:33981996-34001996 GCF_035594125.1 Scylla paramamosain | reverse complement strand
TTTCATAGTTGATATATTTGTATTTTGGTTATTTCAATCGGTGTATATACTTGTAAAAATCAATGTAATGTGCTGCCAGGGTAGTGTGATGTACCGTATAATGTGATGCGCCGCAAAGAGAGAGAGAGAGAGAGAGAGAGAGAGAGAGAGAGAGAGAGAGAGAGAGAGAGAGAGAGAGAGAGAGAGAGAGAGAGAGAGAGAGAGATTAGCATTTGGTATCCCATAATATTCAAATACTGTGCTATGTTTGGATCTGTGTACATAAACTAGTAGCTACAAATTGCATGGGTTGTAAGTTCTAATATCGCAAGTTTACATTATAAAATAAAAGTTATGCACATTCTTATCCTTCATCATTTGAAAAGTATTTACATAAACCATGGCTGCCAAATTCTGCCATTAATGATAAAAACTGCCACATTTTTTATTATAAATATATTATTTAGTCGTGCTAATTAACAATCAATCAACATCAGTGTAATGTGAATTTTCATGTAGTCATTTTAAGTTAAGCTACCACTGTCATAGAACTAAATACAAACCACTGAACACCATACAGGTGCTTTCCAGAAATCTTATTCACATCAATCCATGTTATTTCCTGTTTCTTCAGTTTCATTAACTTGCATTGTTGGTCATGTCTATAATATTTTTCCTTAGAGAGGGCCACAGCCTGCTTGATGTAAAAATAGACCTTGGTCTATGCTAACAGTATACTATGCATCCTATAACAAATAAAAGATGCAAAAATATTATAATTTTCTTTATTTCCCTGAAGACGACCAAATACAACGATGAAACACGATGCAAAAACTTAGGCAATTGTTTTATATCTCTGAAAACAAAACAGAAAATAAATACTAACCTTAGATGCACTTTTGTATACTTACTATGGTGCTGCCTAATGAAATTTAGTGAGAAAGCTGGTACTGTTTCTTTTCAGCCAGGAACTTAATTCTTGGAACATATTTTCAACATTAAGCTTATTCTTACAATTTGATTTCACAGAAACAAGTGTTCAAAGGCCTGCCTGACTAAGGTATAAGGAAGGAAAAGGTGCAATCACTTTAAGACCAAAGTGAGCAAGTCTTAGGTAGACTGGCCAAAACTTTATCCAAAATTTAACAAAAGCTTGAGTTTTGAAGTCACCCAGGGAAATCTTATTGAATTTCACATCCAAAAATTCTACTTGCAGAACATATGGAACTTCCTCCATATTGGTGACAAATTAATTTTGAATAAGTTCTACTCATGAATATATGAATAATGAACTCTTCTTCCAAAGTCGATATGTGGCTCACTTTGATTCATTCAATCATAATGGTCTAATAAAGGAATCCCACTACCAGCTAGATTTTGCCAAAAACAGCAAACCTAGAGTTGAACTACATATTATTATTCTTATGCCCCCTAGTAAATGTCAAACCCACTGAGGGATGCATCTCCATGTTAAGAAACTCTGATCTAATATGCATGGGAAATTTCTTTAGAAATAAAATAATAATAATAATAATAATAATAATAATAATAATAATAATAATAATAATAATAATAATAATAATAATAATAATGATAATAATAATGTCTATTATATACCAAGCTAACATACACCACAAAATAGGATAACCAGTGATAAGTTCCCACTCACAATCAGACCCACAATAATTCCAAAAGAATAAATTGAAATAAAAAATTAGCCTTTATGGTTCTTGGATAGAAGAGAGGAACAATACCCAGCAAGCACACTCGCCTACATGGCATACCGGAGTCTCTCCACATCAGTGACCAACAGGAGAAATTGTTTATCCATGCCACACCAATATAGACTAGCCTCACCTTTCCTACATCTGATTCAATCAGATGAGTTAAAATTAGTAATCACCTATCCACCTATCTATATGTATAATTAGGCAAAACATCCATATGAATATGAGTAATCAAGATGAGGTTGTTAAGGTTAGTGCACTCAGACAAATGACAAATCCTGATTTGTCAAGGGTTCAAATCCCATGCTATAGCCTCTGTTCACCACTAAAGTGTTTATATAAAGAACATAAGCCAAGAGTTGTGACTTCTCAACCCAGCTAGAGCAGGAATCTAACAATCACACCCTTCTGTGTATATTCATATGTTTTTGTGTCTGCTGCAAAAAAAACAAGATCTACACCACACTCTGAAGAATAAACTGGCAAAGTAGACACACAGTCACATCAAATAAATCAAAAACTTTACCCAAGAGTGCATCAATTTGAGACAAAGATTTTAAGGTTCCCCATCACTCCTCACATGTGGATAGTCACTGGGACACAAATAACATAATTCTATATTGATGTGAAATTACAAAGACAAGACAAAATTTTAAACTTTTAACAGTGCTGATAACATGTTCAACCTAAGACTTTATTATTAATTTTTTATTCAAAGGCTGATCAAGTCCTTATGTAGCAGATATGCAACTTTTCATTTCAACATTACTGATAACCTGCCAAACGTAAATATTTCTTATGAGTCCTTTTTTAATGGCTTGAAGTCCCTATATAGCAGATAAACTTTCAAGAAACCTTACCTTGCTTACAATAGTACAAAACTTGGATATGGAAAAGTCTGTATGAAAATTACCATGAATATATTTACTGCATCATATTCTATAACAACTTGCAGCCATCCATCCCCTCTTCTCACCTGGAAAACTTCATCAGCCTGAAAAAAAGAGAAAACAAAAAGAAGTAATTTACTTGACAGCAGCACATGATCTGTTAACTCTTACTGGCTGTATGTGAAAAATTCTACCACAGAATATACATAGTAACCAAAATTATAAACAATATCCTGACACAGCTCTACAGCATTTTTACTGTTGGAAGAACATTTAGGCATTGGCTGAGCCCTGTTATCTACTCTGTCACATCACACAATTTCTCTTTAATATATCAGTTGTTTTTACTTTTTATTGAAATTCAAATATTAAATATGGATCATTTAGCTCATCAAATCATGCAGTGCTACAAATGGTTTGGGTTGTAAGATAATATAATAATCTTGGTTTTAAATAAATATCACATTTGACAACATAGCTTTGAGGGGTCCTTATCAGTAGGGTCAGGTGATTCAGGTCAGAGAGTGGGATGGCTCAGCCTCTCAGGGGTCACTCCCTTGGAGGCCACCACCCACAATGGAAGCAATGCAAATCTATATTAAAAAAAAAATAAATAAATAAAAAAAAATGCCCCTTGTCTTTTATCTCTCATTAGGTGTGGAAAAGAAGTCAAAACACAAATAAAATATACAAAAATGTCTGATTCACACAAAAGTACACAGTACTGAGAGAGAGAGAGAGAGAGAGAGAGAGAGAGAGAGAGAGAGAGAGAGAGAGAGAGAGAGAGAGAGAGAGAGAGAGAGAGAGAGAGAGAGAGAGAGAGAGAGAGAGAGAGAGAGAGAGAGAGAGAGAGAGAGAGAGAGAGAGAGAGAGAGAGAGAGAGAGAGAGAGAGAAAGGGGGGGAGGGTGAAGTGATGAAGTAGGTGGTTGCCTGACCTTTCCACTACGTTAAATCGATAATTATAACTGGTCCTGTAGGGTCATGAATACGCAGGTCACAGGGAATTCCCCTACTCAGCCAATGCCCAAACATTCTTTCAGCAGTACAAAGACAATAGTTAAGCACATAATCATTCACCCACATAATCTACTCCCCACTCTAATGTATACTCTGCTATTCACAAAATACATTCACTTTTTAACAATCTACCACCAAGCCCATTTTATGATCCTAAAATAATCCACAACTTCTCCCTATCAATTTTGTAAAATGATTTCTCCGAATCCATGAATATCTGAAATACATCCTTTCCTTTCACTAAATGCTTTTCATACTCCTATCTCACAGTAAACAATGATTCATGAATCTCCTTCCAATCCTAAAACCACACTGCTTTTCACAAATGACTACCTTTATCCCTTTCAATCTTCTTAATCAAAATTAAACCATGCATCTTATCTACAAAACAGAATTATATTCCTTAAACTAATGCATTTATAGTAATCGTCATTACCTTTATACAGAGGAAACATACATGCACTTGCCCAATCAAACTGCACAACACTGCACATGAAAATTACATTTATCAGTCTTACTGACAATTCAAAATTGTTGCTTCACTACTTTTAAAACACTTAACTGCACACCCATCTAAACCTACAACTTCCCTTGTTTTCATCCTCACTCCCTCCAGCAATTCGCAATCAAAATCAATAATTGATCTATCCATACAATCTGAACACATTAACCCCTTCATTATCAACAAACTACCATAGTATTTTGCAGAAATTTTCACTAAGGAACTGATGAACTACTTCTGTAAATCATAGCCTAAGTGACAATACACAAGGATTCATTTTATTGGTTTGTATGATTTTTGTGACTCATAATGACATATTGACAAACTGGCACCCAATCATGTTGTATTTCAAGGACTTTTTTGGGTGGAGGATGGGGGTGCAGTGTGTGATTGACACGTGTTGTAGCCAGTTGTCCTTATCTCCATCTGAGACTAAGTCGAAGTGTGAAGTGATTATTGATATTGACTTAAAAAGGTCAGATGATAATGAGACTCAGTCAGATGGCATTGTAAGTGACTCAAGCGAAGAATATCTGCCAGAGAATAACCGTAAGGTAAGCAGTGACAAAAATGAGTGATAACCCTGAACCACCACCACCACCACCACCACTCCACACATCCCACTCCTTTACACTCATGGTTTTCTTTCATATACTGTATTTGATGGCTCATAAGACACACCCAGTTTTGGCAGACAATGAAATGAAAAAAAGATAAATGAACAGATTTAAGCTCTGAATATGAAATGAAGGATTCCACCTGACATTTGAAGACTCTCACATGCATTTATATACATTATTAGATCCCAATATTTTGCATTTAAAAACTTTAATATTTGCTAGTAGCCTACATACCAATCCTGTTGTGAGATGTAAACATGTACCTGGCATATGGCATAAGCAGTGACTGTGAGAGACTACAGGGGTAATCAAGTTTGTTCATAAGAATGTTAAAAGACAAGTGCAATTTTAATTGTATGAAAGTATGTCTTACCTCAAGAAGTAACGGTATCACACTGTAAAGAACACAATGAAGCTTGCCCGTGTCACGGGGTTCGGCGCATAACCGACCACATGCTTGTTTTGGTCCACGCAATGCATGGTGCATAGTCACTGAGGCAAATTCTTCCTGACTGGTGTCATTCTATGTGAATTACCGGTAAGTATGACCTATTGTATATTGTTACCTTGAAAGAAAGAGTTTTGTGGTGTAGTACCAATCATCACCTTGTTTACATGTGTGAAGATGTCTGGGGTTTGATTTTAGAGATTCTCTTGCCTCATAGGAGGCAGGTTCATTTCCTGAGACTTTTTTTTTTTTTTTGGAGAAAGGCTGCATCTTATGAGTCATCAAATACAGTAATGTGCATCTTGTGCCTAAAATCTATTTGAATATGTGACAAGTTTCATATTATAAACAATTAAATAATGGTGGAAGGATAAGTATAAATAGCACTCACAAAATTGGGAGAACCACACTAAACATTCAGTATGGGAAATGAGAGTTTGGATGAAGTTTCTGAATATCTGAGATATGAAGTGTGGAACATGATAGAATTAACCTAGCTTGGAGGAAACATATATGAACAAATTTGGATTTTCTGCTGCAATTACTCTGAGAACATTTGATAAAATAATCTGGAGTTTTGGTGAAAAAAGTCTGTCTGCATTACACAATCATATAAACTTACAAGCTGGATCATAGAATTTGTGAAGAAAGGATGGCTGAGGCAGTACTTCCTTGTGATGAGGCTGGTAGGTACAGTTTCTGAGCACAATCTGCCCAAGCTGTCACTTGATAGAGAGCACCAGCAGAAGCCTCTGCTTCTGACTAGCTGGTAGCATGTGTTGGAGCCACCCAACACATGGGTATCACTGTAGAAATAATAAGTGCAATTAGAAGGTGGCACAGGTAAAATGACCTGACCAACTTACCATACAAATACTCTAAAACATTCCACACTGGGTAGGCTAATTCTACTTTGTAATTTTGTAAGTGCTTCGCAAGGCAATATATAAGAAAAATCGTTTTATAGCACAGAAAATTTTGTACAAAAGCACTGTTATTCATGAGCAAACTCATTTAATTTAAAATTTTACAATAAATCAACACATATTACTGCAGTGACAACAAAATACAGCATAGAGCTGGTGAAACAAGTCAGCCAGAGCTGATAGGCAACTTTACCTGCAGAGCCACAGACCGATGCTGATTCCGGCAGCTAAGATTCTTGATATAAGGGGCATATTTTTGTTATGCCACTATTAGATTAAAATAATCAAGCCATGTCACCAGAGTGCACAATGATCCTGAGGGTGATGCTACATCTAACAATAATCACTCATTACAGCAAGGTGAAGCTTGTCATTTCAGGGGCCAACAGATGAGAGCACACAGGTGACATGGTTGTGTAAACCAGTGCTTACTAATTGCATTTTAAATCAACTAAAAAATGAAAATCAGGTGAGGGAAATAATAAGATGAGAAATAAGAAAACACAGATTTCAAAGTATATGTTGGGTGAGTCAAATGAATTAGCCCAGGGGATTCTGACAATGCCTTATCCAGACAGGAGAGGACCATTCATCCTAAAGGAGCCATGATCCTGTGCCTAGCTAGCACCATCTAGGATGTCCCACATCACAAGTTTACAGAGCCACAGGCAGACGGGAGACACAAAGCAGAGGCTGGGTAGAAACAAGTTTGTTGTGAGCTAAGGTAAATCTGGAAGATCGACTTGTGTTGGTATTGTCAATGACCCCCGTGACACAAGTTCTCTTCCTTCAGATAATGTAAAGCAAACACCACTAAGGTTGCATGAGCTAGTCATTTCTAATCAATACGTTTGGGGATTAAGGTTTGCAATGGCTGTTTCCAAGTTTCCCCACTACAGTAACTTTTTGTCAGTCATGCAACCTTTTTTTAGAGGTATGAAAATTTACCCACTGGGAGGCATTTCCTGCCATAAACATGCTACTTTTTATTTAAACACCCATTCATTTTACTATAAATTTATTTTCCTTAACCTATATGAAAACATTGAAAATGAGCCAATGGTCTCAATTGCACAAAAGGTAACTATGTAAAGTAAGAGATATTGATACAAGATCTCATAGCCTTAAGTTAAAATCAGTTACTTGATCTGAACAATAGAAATAGATTTGCGTTTCATATAAATAAAATTTGGCAAAGTTTTAAGAATTTTACGTTAGTTTCTAAACTAAAAATTAAGAAGAATTACATCAGTTCAAAATACATTTTGAAAATAAGATAGATTTTAGCTACTTAGAAAGTAGCACAAGTGGCAGGGTGGGCTGAGTGGTCACGGCTCAGAGCCTATTGACCAGGTATTACATCCGCTTGGCTGTCCCCATTGCTCTCCGAATTTACATCCCCTACTATTTCTGGGGCCAGGGGAGCCATTGGTACATCGGTGTTTAACTCTTTCTGATCCTCTACATCCTCCCCGTTCTCCTCTGCCTGGTCCATGGCCTGGGGTTTTGCCCCCTCCCCCTCGGGGGCGTCCGAACTCTCCGCATTAGCTTCACTAGTGGCTGACGCCTCCCCTTTATTTTCATCTTTAATGTTGCCTTGCATGGCTGCTTCCGCCAATATTTTATCCACATCCTGTAAATTGTGTGAAATATAATGTTAATATGGCGTGGGTCGGGCCAGGGCCTGGTCCACTACCGGAAGACCAAGAGGAGGGACCACTTACATCACAACCAACACAACCACAACAAAAATTTTGTTTTAAATCAAATTGAGAAAATAACATCAAAAGTTAGAAGAACTATACAGCATCATGCTGAGAATAAGATTTAACTGTATTATTAATTTATTCTGTGAAAGCAAAGCCTGTAAATTTAAGGCACTTTTGTAATTTTTAAATCTACTTCTGAAAACTTATAATTCAAGATCAAAGAGCAATGAGCTCATGCATCAGTGGTTCAGATAATACACACTTGACAATCCTGGACCAGTTCCCACAGGAAGATTAGAAGGTGATGTTCTCAATTATCAGCATAAAATGGATTTGGCAAAATTTACAGGTTTAATTAATTAATACTCATTGTAATGAATACAGTATGTAATTAGAAAATATGTTTGAGTGGTTTGTGACAACATCACCTTACATTACAAAGTCGTCTTGCTTCTTGACCATCAGGTCCATGAAGAAGGATGGTTGGTCACCCATATTATTTTTTTATTTAGTAAATAACTAATATACCAGCCAGAGGAAATGACTGTCTCCAGTTTGTCAGTAAGAAATTGACTAAATTAAGCTTCAAATCAACGATAATTTTAATAAATTAATGATCAACCTGTTCTCTGTATCTCTTTATCTCTCTCTTCTCCCTCTGCCAAAGACCCACTACAGCTGGGTGGACCACACCATGCCTCCTCCACACGCCCCACCTCGAATAGCTACCCACACCAGCAATCAGGAAAGACTTACCTCCTCTGGATGGGCCCCTATGTACTCAAGCTTGGCCTCCCGCAACATGGTGGTCACCTTGTTCCTCTGCTCCTTGAATTCATCCCAATCCTCTTTACTCTTGGTCTTCTTTGCCTTCTGGTGTAACTTGTGTTTCTTCATAATTTCATTCTTCATTCCATCCGTTACCCAAGGTTTATTCATTTCTCCCTAAGTGAAAAAAATAAGTAAAATAAAATAAATAAATAACTATATATATATATATATATATATATATATATATATATATATATATATATATATATAAAACTCAAACTAATGAAGAAATGTAATGGTGTAAAGCTGCATATAAAGACTATATTTAGATGTGGTGTGGTATATCAATGAATGTAAATGATCCCAACAAGTCACATACACTACATACTTCCTAAGTCCTAGCCATGCAATATCACTGCCCATTCAAGACTTTATTCCATGAAGCAAATTTTGTTTGGACAAATGAATCACATTAATATTAGTAGTTGTGAAAAGGGTGTCCCCTTGAAGTGGAAGACTCTCACTATATTAGTCACTTTCCTGTATGTACATAATCCATGCTTCTCTGTCAGAAAATGAGGTTATGCATATTATCCTCTCTTTGTTGTAATCCCACTCCATAAGCAGCTCTAGCAATTAAAGTGAAATCATTTTGTACTGAGCATTTAGGTGTGTCTCCTTTGGGAATTTAGTTTTCCATTGCTCTACCAGATCTAATTGCAATGTGCCTCTGATGATCTGTGAATACTCTTGCCTTCAATTAAGCATCCCTTATTGGCCTTTTTTCTATGAAATATACATATGCTTTTTATCATAAAAAAATTCATTATCATACCTGTGAAGCACACAAGGGTACATGGCCTGAAAAGCCCCTAATTATCTTTACTTTCCTGTGTTCACACAAGGAGCTTCAATATAGCTAGTCAATAAACTCTGCAGCAACGCAGTGGTAGATAACCATAGTTTTTGTATTTTCCTGAAATCGAAGCCAGGTTGTTCAGCCTCTTGCAACACAACAATGTCTTTTTTTCTCTTATATAAGAAGTAGCGCTACCTAAAGTGAGTCTCGCCCAGCTCAAAATTTTTTTTTCTTTTTATTTACATTCAAATCTTAGAATCATGCTCATTTTTAGTGTGCTAGTATGTCTTTTACTGGAAAAGCCCAAAACAAAATTGCAGTAAATTTCACCACATAAATTCAGGCGCAGAAGACACCCTCAGGTTTAGATGAAGTTGTTTCTGCCACTATCTGGTTACATACAAGTAGGCAGAGAAGAGGAAAGATAGAAGAGCTACTTGAAAAATCAAGGTTAGTTAGATGCAATATCCCCCTTTAATTCATCTAAAGTAGTGAGGGTCAAGGGAGACACATGCAGTGTAGTGAGTGTGACAGTGCACTTCAAATATAAAATATAATGGGTCAGACCTCATCTTTGGGTGAGGACTGTGCCTGGTCTCAACTTCCTAGTATACACTTCATGTACAGTGCACTAAATTAAATTACTGCCAAAAGACATAGTGACATGCTAAAATTTTGTATGTTTTTAAGATTTAAATGGAAGTTAAATTTAGGGGCCAGGCAGAACTCAGTTTGGCTTGTTTTTATCTAAATAAGAGAGAAAACAGTTATGTTGCATGCTGAAAAGTATGGCTTCTTTTTCAAAGAAATATATCAAATGTCATTACCATCCTAAACATTTGCTTATTTAGATTACTGGCTACATTAGTTTTGTGTGCTGATACTTTGATTTTCAGAAAAACCAGTCATATAATTTTCAGACAAAACTATTCTATTCAGATAGACTTTGATGTGTTTTGAATAGATATGATAACTGTTTCTCAGACAAATCACTTATATTTCTACTGAAACATGCTTGCACCACAATGATAGAGTCCACCACTTGTGCCTCACCTGATTTCCACTTTAATTTCCCTAAACTACTATGCATACCTGCCATAAAGCAATCCCCTAATGACAAAACTTTTTTTTTTTTTTTTTATTAAAAATCAAACCTGACTTGATAGACTTCCTAACCAGGGATTTGACTCACAACTGACCTAAATTCAAAACATAATATTTCATTTATTTCTGAATTTCCTGACCTAGTTCAACAATCAAAATTTTTAGAAAAGCAAGATCTACACAAATACATAGTTGAAGAAATAGTGTTTGGTAAATATTACTGAAAAAAAAATGCTTTAGCATCGAGGGATTGTGATAGGTTACATGTGACCTATCACAATCTACTTGCATGTATCTTTAGAGCTATGATGCAATAAGTAGGTTGGGGTGATTAGAAATCTTATGAAAATTATTTCAAATTATAGTCCATTAAGCTGCATTTGCTAAGAACTACCAATAAAAATGTTGGTTCCTCCAGTCTGCATCTTGTCAAGTAGTTAAAATTAATTACCTGCTTGTCTTTGTTCTTTATCATGGATATTCCTCCCCCTCTTCCTCTAACTGGCCCTCTGCCCCTCACCACACCCCGGCCCCGACCTCGTCCCCTCAGGGGAGGTCTTGGAGGACCCATCATGCCAGGCCCTGGGGGCCCAAAGGGTGGTCCCATGGGCATGGGAGGTGGTGGCAACATCCCCTGCATTCCGCCTCGTCCTCTAGGTCCCATGCCACCTCTTGGAGGAGGGGGACCCATTCCTCTTCCCATTCCCATTGGAGGACCTGGCGGTCCCAGCCTGCCTGGCCCAGGAAGGGGTCGCGGCACTAGGCGACCTGGTGGAGCCATGTGATCAGGTCTGCGGCCCGGTCCTGGGGGAGGCATACGGCCAGGGGGAGGTCCCATTCCCATTGGAGGAGGTGGTCCCATTGGACCCCGGGGAGGTCCCATGTTGTGGGGACGTCTCATTCCTGGTGGGGGGAAAAGGGGACGCGACATCAGCGGCGGCGGCTTCTGGACGCCGCCACCACGACCACCTCGCTGGTTTCCCCTGCCGCGGCTGCCCCCACCGCGGCCACGCACTCCCCCTCCGCGGCGGTCTGCGCTCCCATTCACTTGGCGGCGCATTACCAACACTTGCTGAGAAAAACACTAGCAAATCTTCTCAGAAAACACACTTGTTGTCACAATCAACACACCACTCCGGCGTCCCGACCTCTCTCACCAATACGCATGAACGATCGATCTTGCCAATCACAAGACATCTCTGGCCCCGCGTAGGACGACCGCCAGCCAATGGGCGCCGCTTTCTCGTACAGACTAGGGATCAGAGATGTAATGTGTTATTGATCTGTTTCTCTATTCTGGGATCAGTTTTTTTTCCATAGAATAAAGCATAAAAAATACAAAATAAATTATTATGTTCTCCAACTTAGGAAAATAGCGTAAGAGTCAACAAGCCACTACAAAAGAAAATATTAAAACATAAAGGGCGCATGAGATTCTTAAGACCAAGTAGAAGTCTTTCAGGCAAAAATGACGAGGCCTTGATGAGGAAGTATATGAGTATCTAGCATAGTGATAACCAACATTGAAATATGAACGTGAAAAGGCTTAGAATGGGTGGTTAAGAGGATCAGCATGGGAGCTGCATTTGAAATGTTAAATGTGAATTTGGAAAACCTACAAAGAACTCATTATTTAGCTCAAGTGAGTACGTGGGCCTGTGATCGAGACTGTGGCCACCATCAAGAATGAGAGACTATCAGTCTTTCATCATTGGTCACCATCACGCAATTGAAATAGAGATAAACAGATAAATAGATTATTAAATAATAATAATAATAATAATAATAATTATTATTATTATTATTATTATTATTATTATTATTATTACTATTATTAATTATTATTGTTACCATTATTATTATCTTATTATTGTTACTATTATTACTTTTATTATTATTATTATAACTATATATGTAGAAAGATTAGTATTATGAAATGTGAAAAAAAAAAAAAATCAGGATGCGAAAGAAACACTGCATACGCTTAATACTTTATAAGTCATGGGAGGGAGGGATGATATCTACGAAGATGGAGTGTAGTACCTACAGAGTCATTTTTGTAATTTATCATTCACGAGAGAGAGAGAGAGAGAGAGAGAGAGAGAGAGAGAGAGAGAGAGAGAGAGAGAGAGAGAGAGAGAGAGAGAGAGAGAGAGAGGGATTGACTTTATTGTTGTAGTAAAAAGTGCAACAAAGGAGAAAGACGGGTCCTGCCGGCCTTCCCCTGAACAAGAGGCAAACAAACAGAGATCAGATGTATATCACATTACAAAATTGCACATACACATACATATACATACAATACATATACATACACATACATACATATACACATGCATAGATACATACACATACGTACACGTGTACATACGTACACGTACATATACATACTTACACATACACATACATATACGAGTATACACACATACATTTATTTACATAAATACATACACAGACATACATACATATACACATGCACATGCACTTACATATATTAGATCTGTATATACAAAAGAGGATACATGTACACAAGCACATAGACACTATATATAAGGGGAGACATCTGTTCACAGCCAAATGGAAATCTGAGTTATGAGGAGAGGTAGTAGTAGTATACCCACACACCCACACACTAATGAAGGATTGACGTACAGCCAGTAGGTGGTCCACGAGGGTATGTATACACACACACACGCACACAGCAGCAGCACCAAGTGGGAGCAAAGTTCAGGTATTCTTGCAGAATAGCCCTAAGAGCATTGGTGTTTATTAGCCAGCAGATAAGCCGCTGCAGGTCTTATTATGCATCATGTGAACTGAACAGTGGGGCCATATCGGGCGGAAGAAGTCTTCGCTGTAACTGGGCCACCTGCTCAGAAGATTCTTAAACATCTATCACCTCACAACCTTCTATCTGATCGCCAGTATGGGTTCCGTCAAGGCCGCTCTACCGGTGATCTTCTGGCTTTCCTTACTGAGTCTTGGTCATCCTCTTTTAGAGATTTTGGTGAAACTTTTGCTGTTGCCTTGGACATATCAAAAGCTTTTGATAGAGTCTGGTACAAAGCTTTGATTTCCAAACTACCCTCCTACGGTTTCTATCCTTCTCTCTGTAACTTCATCTCAAGTTTCCTTTCTGACCGTTCTATTGCTGCTGTGGTAGACGGTCACTGTTCTCCTAAATCTATTAACAGTGGTGTTCCTCAGGGTTCTGTCCTGTCACCCACTCTCTTCTTATTATTCATCAATGATCTAAACCAAACTTCTTGTCCTATCCACTCCTACGCTGATGATACCACCCTGCACTTTTCCACGTCTTTTCATAGACGTCCAACCCTTCAGGAGGTAAACATATCACGCAGGGAAGCCACAGAACGCTTGACTTCTGATCTTTCTAAAATTTCTGATTGGGGCAGAGTAAACTTGGTATTGTTCAATGCCTCAAAAACTCAATTCCTCCATCTACCAACTCGACACAACCTTCCAGACAACTATCCCCTCTTCTTCAATGACACTCAACTGTCCCCCTCTTCTACACTGAACATCCTCGGTCTGTCCTTTGCTTATAATCTGAAATGGAAACTTTACATCTCATCTCTAGCTAAAACAGCTTCTATGAAGTTAGGTGTTCTGAGACGTCTCCGCCAGTTTTTCTCACCCCCCCCCCCAGCTGCTAACTCTGTACAAGGGCCTTATCCGTCCATGTATGGAGTATGCTTCACATGTCTGCGGGGGTTCCACACATCCTGCTCTTCTAGACAGGGTGGAATCAAAAGCTTTTCGTCTCATCAACTCCTCTCCTCTAACTGACTGTCTTCAGCCTGTCTCTCACCGCCGCAATGTTGCATATCTAGCTGTCTTCTACCGCTATTTTCATGCTAACTGCTCTTCTGATCTTGCTGGCTGCATGCCTCCCCTACTCCCGCGGCCTCGCTGCACAAGACTTTCTTCTTTCTCTCACCCCTATTCTGTCCACCTCTCTAACGCAAGAGTTAACCAGTATTCTCAATCATTCATCTCTTTCTCTGGTAAACTCTGGAACTCCCTGCCTGCTTCTGTATTTCCACCTTCCTATGACTTGAATTCCTTCAAGAGGGAGGTTTCAAGACACTTATTCATCAATTTTTGACCACTGCTTTGACCCTTTTATGGGACTGGCATTTCAGTGGGCATATTTTTTTCATTGGATTTTTGTTGCCCTTGGCCAGTGTCCTTCCTACATAAAAAAAAAAAAAAAAAAAAAAGGACCAATGTCAGTTAGTGGCACCATCTTGCAACACCTTGCCATCTAGCTCCTGATTTGCAAACAGTATCTAGGGCGCTTCAGGACTTTTAATCAAAATTAAAATACATATATTTCTCCTTACTAGTTGTTGAAGCAGCACACTGCAATACAATTCCCATCACTGGTTAATAATGCAAAAAATTTTGTAACATTTTTTTATTGGCCATTATCGTTTCCTCTTGCAGTCAAATAAACATCATTACAAGGACAAAATTTCACCCAGCAGAGACTAGCCTCACTAACCAAGTGACACCAACAGGAACAATCAACACTACCACACCGCGACCCAAGGACTCACCCATTCAGCCCTTAAACTCCTGTGTCAAGTTCTTCCTGCACCTGTAAGGTGATTTTTCTATTGTGATGGCATTATAATTTAGCATAACTTAATGTACAGAGAAGCACTTTTACATTGTTCACATCTAGTGGGCTTAGGTTTAAATCCCATTTAGGCCGCCATGCATGCCGCTGTCATTCCCCAGCCCTCCATGTGGTAAGACCTTGTGAACACCTTAGGCGCCATCCACCTTCTGCATGTGCTTGATAAGATCAATGACACGGTTGGAATAGCCAAACTCGTTATCATACCAGGAAACTACCTTGACAAAAGTCTTGCTCAGCTGAATTCCAGCCTTGGCATCAAAGATTGAGGACCTCTCATCTCCAGTAAAGTCACAGGAGACAACATCATCCTCAGTGTAGCCCAGGACACCCTTGAGGGGACCCTCAGCAGCAGCCTTCATGGCAGCCTTGATATCATCATAAGAGCAATCCTTGCCCAGAATGCAAGTCAGGTCAACCACGGACACATCAGGGGTAGGGACACGGAAGGCCATGCCAGTAAGCTTTCCATTCAGCTCAGGAATGACCTTGCCTACAGCCTTAGCGGCACCAGTGGAGGATGGGATGATGTTCTGTGCAGCACCACGGCCACCACGCCAGTCCTTAGCAGAGGGCCCATCAACAGTCTTCTGGGTGGCAGTAACAGCATGAACAGTGGTCATGAGGCCCTGGACAATCTCAAAGTTGTCATGAAGTACCTTGGCAACTGGTGCCAGGCAGTTGGTGGTGCAGGAGGCATTGGAGACCACCTTCATGTCCTTAGAGTACTTCTCCAAATTCACACCACACACAAACATGGGTGCATCAGCCGAGGGAGCAGAGATGATCACCTTCTTGGCACCGCCAGTGAAGTGGGCAGAGGCCTTCTCGATGGTGGTGAACACGCCAGTAGACTCCACAACATACTCAGCGCCAGCCTTGCTCCATGGAATGTTCTCAGGCTTCATCTCATTGTATACAGTAATCTTGTGGCCATCAACAACCAGAGCTCCATCCTCTGCCTTCACCTCACCCTTGTACACGCCATGGGTGGAGTCATACTTGAACATGTAAACCATGTAGTCCAGGGCAATGAAAGGATCATTCACAGCCACAACCTGGAAGACAAGAAAAATCCTTTAAGTATGCACACAAAGCTCACTAATGTTGACCAAAAAATTAATTAAGGGGAAAGTTTAAAACAGAAATCCTAACTAAAAAGTGTAGATGTTATCTTAGTAGACAATAACCCTAGTCCTATGCCATTCTGTACAGCAAAATTACTGATACTGTAAATTAATTATGAATATCATTAAAGTAAGAAGCTCTGTAAGAGGCAGGCATACTACAATTTGAAACATTTGCAGCATGCACCCACCAATTATGAATTGAAATTGGCTTGACCAATTTACAGCATTCAGGTTGTGATTTCACAAGCAAATAGTATGAAATTCAATGTAATCACCTAGAGTTTATGAATGACTTGTGCATTGCTTTAAGAGTTTAGATGGTCACCAGTAATGCAAGTTACACACTGCAGTCACCTAAGAGGATGTACATCAAGCTAGATTATATTTGTTGGAAAAGCTGTAACTGTTTCATAAGATGTACATGGCAAATATCTAGTAGTCTGTGAGACACCAATTCAGAGTTCGGTAGCAGTTATGAATACAGTATGTCATAATTATTGGTGACCACGAGACAAAAAAGGCTCACTGCTGTGTTCCCCTAACCTACACACGCTGATTTCCCACACCAGCGACAGTGCAGAATAATTAGTAAAAACTACTAAATGTGACTGCAAAATGAATAGAAAAATCCTTGAGCGAGTCCATTAACGCCTTAAAATCATCTGCATTCCATCAAATTTTGAGTATTTTCTTGTCACTTAAAATTCAAAGATTAGGTATAATTGCAGTTTCTCCCAATAAACCACAAGCAAGTATGAAGTGTCTCATGGTCTAGATCACACAGCTAGGAGCATTTCTAACCCCATATTAACTTGTCGCAAACGAATAAGGTCGGGACGGAATTTCAAAGATTTACCTCAGTTTTTAGCTGGGATCCTGTTTCCACAGTCATTGAAAGGATAGTATGGTAAGGTAAGGCTAGAATAGGATAGATAAGGTTAGGTAAGGTTAGGTTTGGTTAGGTTACCTTAGCTTTCTGGTTGTGTTCGAATATACTAATGGTGGGGGTTCAAGCTGGTTATAATAGGTTTTTAGTTTGCTACATTTAGGAAATTTCCTTGACTTCTAGGGAAATTTCCCTACATTTTCAAAGTCTATATATCACTCGTATGTTTAACCCCCCCCCAAATCCCCGGTTCCCCACAGGCCCCCAAGCTTACTGGAGGGGTTGGGGGGGGTGTGGGTAGAGATTGGGGATACTGGGTGAAACTGCAAATTTACCAAAGGTTAAAATAATATACGACTTAGTCACATCATCATTATGAAACCAACATTCGATGTTTGAACGTTATAGGCAAACTGGCCTTTTATTTGATACGAGAACGTTCATTATCGACCCAAGTTCACTGGGTACACTAGACAGGCGAGGAGCCAAAACTAATTTCTGGGCAAACTTTCGTCCCAGTATGTTAGTATGAACGTTTTTGGGTGCAAGGTTATGGCCAAGGAGAGTGCACGGATGTGTGCCAAGTTTAGGGGGGTGTAGAGGGGCTGGTTACTAAGGGCGACCGGGGGTTAAGAAGACAATAACAATCAATATTATCATTACACAAAAGACATACTTACCTCGGCGCCTTTCAGCAGAGCAGCACGAAGTACCAGACGACCGATGCGGCCAAATCCGTTGATACCGATCTTGGACATGTTGGTGTTGGAGTTGGTGAGGTGATGCAAGAGGAATATCTGAAAGTAAGAATATTCGTAAGAATCACGTCATGTTAATTAATACATTTTTATCTGAGAGCTGTGATGGATTGATCAGATTCCATGACACAGCGGATCAATAGCGGACCACACCCAGCTCGCGGATCCTGCTGTAACCGGCTATCCTAGAGCGGCGCCATTACCCAAATGCTGGAGAACCCGTCACCCGTTATCCAACTTGTTTTCTAGTCAAAACAAGCTATATACTCTATGCCATATGCACCAAAATGTAGTTCACGTATGTCATTATCTGTTGGAACTATAACAGCTTAATGACAAAGCAAAATAACAGTCTCAGAGCTGAAAATTGTTAACACTCACCGCCCTGGTCTGACTAGACTGACGCCTGAGGAAGCCTTACCACCGTAGTTATGGTGGAGCTCGACGTCACTGCAGATGCCAACACACTTCCTTTTGTTTAACCTTTATTTATCGGTCAAATAGACACAAAACCGTAATCTATCTATATATTAGTGATCGAAACTATAGCATATAGTTGAATTTTTATGTTAAATATCATTGTGAATTAATGTAAATACTAATAAACTAGTAATATAAAGTAAGGAATCGGCAGCTGAACTGAGGCCGGCCGTGCGCCTGCTCCGTGCAGCCACACACACACAGCCTCCTTGGGCGACCTTCACTGCCCCTCACAGGAGCATAATATTGAGAAATTGATGAAATAAACTAATTAAAGTTATCATTCATGTCATCATTCCAATATTCATAATCCAATATACTGTAATTTAGTTTCTTTGACTGCTTCTGATACCACCCATGACACATTTTGTACAACCATTACAACTGAAATACCTAACTTGTATATATTGATTAATTGTATTCCTTAAGAAAATCCCTTCTCATATTCACAATAGTTCAACATACAGTTATATCAACGCAAAGGATCCACTTTTTGCTCCGGGAGACAGGAACCCTGCTGAAGGTCATGTGAAGGTGACCCCGCCACAGCCACCGTAGTCTCCTAACATGAAGGACACTGGTGCCATACAACAAATACACCCAGACACACAAATGAACAAATAAGACAACTTGTAATATGATATCATCGTCCGAACACAGACGTTGCATAACCGGTGATCCCTTTACATCATATCTAGCGTCCTCGCCTCATCCATAATGTCTATACCTCCATAATATTCTCGTGTGACCTTGAATCCACTATTGAGGACGTTATGTTCTGTTTCACAATTTGTACTACTGTTGAGACGAAGCGAAGTTGTGCTGGAAGTGACGGAATGAGGAATAATGTGTAGCTACCGTAAAATTTTTCCATCCCAGCATCGATCCACACACACACACACACACACTCACGTTATTCAGCACATTACTTAGTTCGTTTGCATGTAAACTGTGTATTGTAAAGGATATTCAGTTCATCAGGAGCAGGAACACGTTTAGTTAATGTTTTGCAGTGAACATTTAAAAACATTTAATTTCACTTAAAACCGATAAATTGCATAAACAGGATAGTTTTTCTACCACTGCATATCCGGTTAAGAACTCATGACATGTAAAATATACATAGCTTCTGCCTATGCCATTCTATTGCGTCTTTACATAGTAATGTTGAACCTGACGGCCTTGGCATATGATCTGTTTTGCCAATTTACGACGGTCTCTGCATATATCGGAGTACCTGCATGTTGTGTTCATGTGTACAATACCTTAAATATAAACTGATATTGATGTTTGTGCAAAAATCTTCCTAGTGATAGCATTTTCCCACCAGCACTACATGACATTGGTTGAAACCTACAGAATGCTTGTCATCACTCTCTTTGGTACAGTGTCTTCAGTGAAATCTAGAGGAGACTATAGAAGAGCTGCAGCCTGCGAGTGGAAGTAAGACTCGAGGAAGGGTGCTTGGCTGGAGCCAGTGACAGTGGGGGTAGGAGTGGAATGAGGGGATGGGGAGGGTAGATGGCA
>NC_087156.1:33861996-33976996 GCF_035594125.1 Scylla paramamosain | reverse complement strand
CTCATATGGGAAAAATTCACTGAAGTAAATTATTAACAAGGATTGCTCTGTGTGACGAAATGTATATTCACAGGCTAAACAGTCTTCATAATTTCGAAAAAAAGACTATTATTGGAAACTTTTGTCCTCAGTAGCTACCTGCCTTCTCGAGTCCCGTAAATAGCGCGCAATCATAAGTGAAGACGGTTCCGGAGGTGAAGTCGTGTTCACAATGGCTGGCCAGGAGAAAACAATCCCAAATGGAATTAAATTTCTGTTCGGTGGATTGGCGGGGTGAGTGCATAGTTCAGAAGGAAGCAATGCATCAGTTTAAGTCAGAATATAATTAATTATGTAAGGAGATTAAATTAGTTGGTTGTCACTAGGACGGATACACCTGCCCCCGGCGGTGTTGGGTATTCTTGTCTGCGGTGATGTGCAGACACTGATTTGTGCTACTAGGAACCACAGCACTCAAATTAATATAATATCACATGTAGTGTAAGACACATGAATATAGGGTGTATATATCAGGGAAGGAAATTGGTGCATCATAGATTTGGGGGGACTGATCAATAAACAAATATTGAACGACATAAATGTTTGATATACTTGTTTACTCATATAGATTCCTAAGGAATACGTCTGTCTAGATATTATGTAGGACTTGGCATGATGCAAACTGGATTATTCCAATAGCATACATATATTTAGGATCAAATATGAAGAAAAACATATGTAATTTTTGTTTACAGAAAATCCTTCCTTCTTCCCAACACTTGGGGATCTATAGGGAAACTAGGGGTTTTAGATTGGAGGAAACAAATACAACTTAACTCTAAGTAAATGTTAGGTCATACTTGATTCTGTCTACATTTTACCAACTATATAAGAAATGACAGTCTTTGTCACATAATGGTATTATTTCAACTAGATCTAACAGTCATAACCTAATGCAAATCTGAGGGGTTTGTCCTCTGGAACCCTAAGGTTGTGGTAACTTCTGTATGTCAAGTCTCATGGCACCTTGTATTACATAGAGTTGAGTTTCATAAAGTTGACTGTGCTGAAATCTCAGATGTACATACAAATCCCCTTTTACTAAAATGTATATGGATTGGCTTGGAACTATCACAATGGAATTGTGGTTGTTGTGTAAAAGTATGTTCTATGATAATGGGTTCAAAGTATTCTTACAATGCTGATTTTTGTACATTTTGTTTCCACTTGCTGCCCTCCATGGGACAAGGTGGTACTGCAGTAATATTCTGGTAGTCCACATTCTTGGTGGCTCATGGCCCTGTTGACTAGAGGAGGTTGTACATAATGTTATGTTTTATTGGGAAATATCCTTAAGTATTTGCTGCCAGAAGATTGTTAGGTAACAGGACATGGTGTGTAAGTTGAGAAAGTTTAGTTAATGAACATATAAAATGGAAACTTAAAAAAAATAACAAAGGTATGTGTAAAAAAGAGCTGTAAGTTTTAATACAGAGTGCCCTAGAACTAAGCTTCAAGTAATAATTTATCCATTATTATTATTTCTTTATGTTACAAGTATTAAATCCTTTTTTCCATTGACTACCTACTTTTTACAACTGTGTGTGTGTGTGTGTGTGTGTGTGTGTGTGTGTGTGTGTGTGTGTGTGTGTGTGTGTGTGTGTGTGTGTGTGATTCACCAACGATCATCTGCTGGTCACTCAGCCAGCTGTTCCCCTACAGAAAGAGCTCAGAGCTCATAGTGACCGATCTTTGGGTAGGACTGAGACCAATTACATGCCACACACCGGGACAGCGAGGTCACAACCCCTTGGATTACATCCTGTACCTACTTGCTGCTGGGTGAACAGGGGCTACACATTAAGAGGCTCGCCCATTTGCCTCACCATGCCCGGGATTCAAACCTGGGCCTTCTTGGTCCTGAGCTGAGCGTGCTAACCACTACACTACGTGTGTGTGTGTGTGTGTGTGTGTGTTTGTCATTCTATATAATTCTTACTTTCTTTTGCATAGGATGGGGGCTACTTGCTTTGTACAGCCACTGGACCTTGTCAAGAATAGGATGCAAGTTGCCACAAGCAGGGAGCACAAGACAAGCTTTCATGTAATCAGACATATAGTGCAGAATGAAGGCATGACAGCACTTTACTCTGGTCTGTCTGCTGGGCTTCTGCGCCAGGCCACCTACACCACCACCCGTCTTGGTATTTACACCTGGCTGTTTGAGAAAGCCTCAGGGTAAGAATCCTATATTATAATAGTAACAGAGAAATAGGAAAAGTCATTGTATATATTTTAATATGTAAAGGTACATTCCACAGCTCATTTCACTAAAGTTTATCAAATGCATATCACCATATAAGATAAAGGTATGGCATGTGTGATGAAACTTTCCTGTTGCCATAATGAATACTGTTGCTGATTTATCCTTAGGCACACATTATAACTATTTTAGTGGCTTTTTAGAAGGGGCTACCCTTAATACTTATTATTTTCTTAAAACATTGTCTGCTAACATCTGAGTGATTTCTTTGTCTTTTCAATAAATCCTTGCCAGTGTTAAACACAGATTAGTCTGAATTCATTGAAACATAAGTGTCAAGATATAAGAGAAGAGTCATTGAAAGCTCTGAATTTTACTATTAACTTAGTCTTTTCTCTCTCTCTCTCTCTCTCTCTCTCTCTCTCTCTCTCTCTCTCTCTCTCTCTCTCTCTCTCTCTCTCTCTCTCTCTCTCTCTCTCTCTCTCTCTCTCTCTCTCTCTCTCTCTCTCTCTCTCTCTCTCTCTGCAAAGAGTTAGCAGATTCAGTGACACAGGTTTAGGAAAGTTCTGTCATGACTTCCAAAGGACAGAGATTTTTAATAGATCATGGGAGCTTCAGACTTTACACTGGTGTCATAAAGAGGACAGTTTTTATCACCAACAGTTTGTTGAAGGATAGAGATATGTTACACTTTCCCTTTTACAGAGAAAAGTGTTGTTCAAACACTTCCATCTTCTTTGAGTTCTGTCCAAAGATTATGTTAAATATCAATCATTGCCATGTTGTTTATTGCAAGACATGCTCAATTTTTTCTCTAAAGTATTAGTAAGTTCTGTATCCTTACTTCTCAGTTTAACCAAAGTGATAGAAAATGACTGCATTATGCCTATCATTATAACTAATGTCATGTAATTCCCTAAGCTTTTATTTTCCTTGTAGGCCCAATGGTGAGCCACCAAACTTCCTGATGAAGGCTTGCCTTGGCATGGCAGCAGGTGTGGTGGGCTCTTTTGTAGGCACCCCTGCGGAGGTTAGTCCAGTTGATTTATGAGTTGTAGCTTAGAACAGTGTGAGCAAGGAACCCACACAAAAGTACATCATGGTAGATTAAATTAGATATTTATGTACCAGGCTGACATCCCACGGAGGGAGTAGTTAAGACAAAGCACACACATACAAGCGTGTTTGTAATCAGTATACAATAAAATCCCTCTTATCCGGCATCAATGGGACCGCCGACATGCCGGATACTTGAATATTGCCGGATACTTGCATAGAAGTGAAATTATGTCCACAATCACCACCCTACACTCACACATCTTACCATGACAAAGATCAGCAGATCTTAATCAGCAGCTGATCTGATCAGCTGCTTAAGTGTAAGCACAACACGCTTCCTCTTTTCTACAACTTTAGGCATGATGAAGGCGTCAGGCGATAAACAGTGCACACGCGGGACTGAGTCACTGAGTAAACACAGTGCAGTGGGCCGCTGGTGGCGCGAAGCAGTGCGCTCTGGTGGCGAGGGGACAAAGTATGCCTCGCGCGGGAATTTTAATCGATTTTATGAGTACACATTGATTTTTTATTGATTTTAAGGCTCGTGGAAAAATGTGCCGGATACTTGAAGTTGCCGGATACTCGAATGCCAGATGAGAGGGATTTCACTGTACTAAAATACCAAGAACAATGAAACCTGAACTACTAATTCTTGTGTTCTTGTGTATGGTTAGTCTCTTACTTCTTATCTTATTAACTAAGCATTTTCTCAATTTGCACTTGATTTTGTCAATCTCACACTGACTCCTAAAGGATCCCATATATGTTATGACCACTGGATCCGGCTGCCGGAATCGTAAGCAAATCTCACCATGTGTGGGTGATTGTACAACCAAAAGTGGGCAGAGTCAGCAGCTGGATCAGAACCTGCCACCACCAGGTTTCTGGCTTCCATTTCAATTCAGGTGGCCAGAAGTCTGAACGTTTATGGCATTGTCGTACGATCTGCTTCAGTTCTGAAGCAACATTCATAGCATGATGATGATGGTGACGTCTGCTGATAAAGAGTTCTGGCCCAATTTCATTGAACTTCATAAAGAACAACCTTGTCTACAGAAAATGAAAAGTAAAGAGTGTAGTGACAAAGTAAAAGAAAGGTAGCAAATGATATTTTATGAGAGACATTACAGGAAAAGGATGCAACAGCCAAAACGAGACTGTATTAGAAAAATAAATAAATAAATAACCCCAGAAGTTGCTTTTGAAAAAAAAATGCAGAGTCCATGGTAAGGAGCTTCCGCTGGTAATGTCTGCATGCCAAGTCTATGTGTACTATGACTTGCTGCCATTCTTTAACCTGTGTTTTCCTTTGTCGCTTCAATTTTTCTAGTTCTGCAGTGATATATGCCACGTCTTCATTCTGTCGTGTCATGGGAGAACAGAAGTGAAACTGAACATCTCTGGGCAATGCTGAGACCAGAGTTAGAACAGAATTGGAACAGAATGTGATCTGCGGTCGTAACGTGTATGGGGCTTTAAGCTCAAGAGCCAGCAGCCTAATACCTCTTGCTGTATTTGTGATTTTGGGCTTAAGTAGGCGTGAATATCTCTTATTAATAAGTCATGAAAATTCACTGTGAAGTAAGAATGGATGGTGGAAAAAAATATAAACCAACTTGACCAACATTCTCTCTCTCTCTCTCTCTCTCTCTCTCTCTCTCTCTCTCTCTCTCTCTCTCTCTCTCTCTCTCTCTCTCTCTCTCTCTCTCTCTCTCTCTCTCTCTCTCATACTTTTATATGATAACAGCAAAGCTTTCCTTTGTCAGTTTATAAATAATGCTCTAAATTATAAAAGTAAATTTTTTAGGAAAATGGTGCTTTGTTGTATACTGTTCCAGTTTTAAAACCCCTAAGATTTTTGTCCTCAAACTTAATTAAGAGGCATTTCACTCCCAAAATTGTTACATGAAAGCACAATTTTTTTACTGGAAAGCACAGGGTTTTTTTTTTTTGTCAAAATGAACTGTTTCCTGTCATGCCAAATGACTATTTTATAACTTTTATTTGTCCATACATATGTTTGATTTTTCAATGTTTTCAGCTTCAGCTTTGTATTAATTATAAAATACATTATATCCCTTGACCATAAAATGGGAGCATGAATTGTACTTTGGAGGTGCATAGCATTCTCACATTTCTCATAAACATGAGGTGATTCTGAAGGTTCTCAATCTGAAATAAAGGAATTGATTCTCTCCTGGTACAAATGTGAAGTGGGCTTAATTCTTGAGGAAAAGCTGAAGGCAAGGCTTGTTAAACTATCTTTCAGGTGGCACCTACTAATAATTCATCCCTTCTTCCTCACACACACACACACACCATAGTGTTATCACAGGATTATCCCATAGTGGAAGCATGCCTAAAAGGACATCTGTTTTTTGTTTAGCTTGATATATGTGTAGATGGAGAATTTCAATAAGTAAGACCCAAGTTATCTAAATTTTTGGGTTTGTGCAGACTAATCTTTCCCCAGTGGTATTTTGTTGAATGGGGTAAATGAGCCTTTACACTTCCTTCTTACCAACTCCAGCAACAACAGAGTATTAATTTCAACACAAAAAAAATATTTATTATAACAAGAGTACTTGGATTGCCTGCCTGTCTCATGTTTTTATGTTGGGAATGGTACCATTACCATATAATGTTAAATAGTAAGAATTCCCTGTCATTTTTGAGGATAAAAGGGCAGGCATTGTCAAGGCCATACATTTTCTGAATATTTGTTCTAGAAATGGTGTAGGCACCAATAGCTGATATTTTTTTTATGAAGAATAAAAGAAAATTGTAAAGGAAAATATGATATCCTCCACCTTAAACAAGTAAAGGTGACCAGCAAAGTTTTTGTGCTGACAATACTAGTTAAAAGTTTCTTCATTGATAATTTATTCTAGTTCTATGATATGCATTGGCCTTTATTTTTTCTTGTATGTTCCCACAAAGTAACTCTTCAGTTACATCTGGCTGTGGTGATTTATTCTGTGATTAATTTTTTTTCAGGTGTCATTGATACGAATGACTTCAGATGGTAGGCTGCCTCCAGCTGAACGTCGCAATTATAAGAATGTATTGGATGCACTCGTCAGAATGACTCGAGAGGAGGGTCTGTTCACCCTGTGGAGGGGAGCCATACCAACTATGGGGAGAGCCATGGTGGTAAATGCTGCTCAACTAGCATCATACTCCCAAGCAAAACAGGCATTATTGGGAACTGGTGAGAATTTATATTTTTAATAAAAATCTTAATTTTAAAATGAAATTTTAAAGAGATACAAACTACTCAACACATGGAAAACTGCTTTATGTCTCATCTTTATATTCCCTAAAAACTTTTAGTTACTAAATTTAGTAAATTAGGAATGTCATAATTTTGTTTGTTTCATGTACACTGTCTCTGTCAGTTTTTCTCACCCTTTCAGCTGCTAACTCTGTAAAGGGGCCTTATCCATTCATATATGGAGTATGCTTTGCATGTCTGGGGTGGTTCCATTCATACCGCACTTCTAGACAGGGTGGAATCAAAAGCTTTTCATCTCATCAACTCCTCTCCTCTAACAGACCATCTTCAGCCTCTTTCTCATTGCCGCAATGTTGCATCTCTTGCTACCTTCTACCACTGTTTCCATGCTAATTGCTCTTCTTATCTTCTTATCTTGCTAACTGCATACCTGCCCTCCTCCCACAGCTTCATTGCACAAGGCTTTCTTCTTTCTCTCATACTTATTCTGTCCACCTCCAGTATCCTCAATCATTCATCCCTTTCGCTGGTAATCTCTGGAACCCCTTTTCTGCTTCTGTATTTCCACCTTCTTGTGACTTGAATTCTTTCAAGAGCAAGGTTTCAAGATACTTATCCTTCAATTTTTGACTACTGCTTTGGACCCTATTCAGGGACCAGCGTCTCTGGGCCCTTTTTTTACCTTGGCTGGTGTCCTTCCTATGTGTGTGTATATATATATATATATATATATATATATATATATATATATATATATATATATATATATATATATATATATATATATATATATAATATTTTTTTTTTTTTTTTTTTATTTATTTATTTTTTTCTTTCAAAACCTTCATCAAATTACGTCTAAACTACGCAGCCTCTCAGGTTGGCCCCTATACAGTATTCATTTCCTCCTTAATCCTTAATTAGCCCTTGGTGTAAGAGAAATATTTTGTTCATTCAGAGATTTTTTTTAAGACATTGTTTTTCATTAATCTATAACTGTACTCATACTCAAATTTACTTTCATTTAACTTCCTCAGGCTACTTCCGAGAGAATATTTTCCTTCATTTCTGTGCTTCCATGATCTCCGGCCTGGTTACAACTGCTGCTTCCATGCCTGTTGATATTGCAAAAACAAGGTGAGATCATTATTTCACTGTAATAATGGTTTCTCAGTTACAAGCCATACATTATATTTATTATAACAATGAACTACCTTTAGTTTTATTTTTGTCTTTAACTCTTGCGCTGAAGCAAATAGACTGTTGAAATCATTAGTCAAGACTTTACAAACTGAACAGTAGTAGGCTATTGCATGAAGGCATTATTGATGCACCCTTGTACATTATAGTACTTTTTATTTTATTTAACTCTTCTGATTTATTGTCTTTATTATGAATTTTTTTTATTAACATATTTAGTTTGTCATTTATTTTCTTACTTTATGTTTATTTATTTACTCATTTTATTAATTTATTATTTTAAATTTTCGTTTAGTTATTTTATTTATTTATTTATTTGATTCATTAATTCCTTTTATTTATTTGTTTATTTATGTAATTATATTTTTTCATTTAATTAATTAATTAATTAATTTATTTATTTATTACTTTATTTATTTAATAGTGTGTGTGTGTGTGTGTGTGTGTGTGTGTGTGTGTGTGTGTGTGTGTGTGTGTGTGTGTGTGTGTGTGTGTGTGTGTGTGTTCTTGCTATCTGGTGATGGTGAAGCCTTCACACACTTGACTTAATAGGGAACACTGACAGTCTCTACCTAATAATCCCCATTTCATTAACCTTATCCAGGAAACTTCAGATCTATTTAATGTTACAAAAGGCTGACATGTGCATGTGCAGTTGCTTACTGTTATGTCTTCCTCACACAGTACAATTTATTGATATGTAAGAAAGGAAAGTATAACTCTTATCCCAAGATGGAGGTAACTGACTTACACTATCATATTTTCATTTTTATTTAACTATATTACAACTTTATCACTTAAAACAGCAGTGATTTAAAACTATTGTTATTATTATTACTGCTGTTATACTGATAAACTGGATATGGTTGAGCTACTTTTCATGCCTCAAACTAAGTAATTTTGCAAAGATAGGTGCCTGTCTGGTAAATAATGGCAGCTGTCATTAGAAATATGTTGATTTATATTTTGGAAGATTTGATGGTTTGACACTTAGCCATATTGAGGAAGTAATTTGATGGTGATGATTTTTAACGTATTGGTTTTCCATGTTTTTTTCCCTCACAGAATTCAGAATATGAAGATGATTGATGGAAAACCTGAATATAAAGGAGCATTTGATGTTCTTGGATCTGTAATACGTAAAGAAGGTTTCTTCTCCCTCTGGAAGGGATTCACCCCCTATTACATGCGTCTTGGCCCTCATACAGTCCTTACCTTTATCTTCCTTGAGCAGATGAATCTAATGTACAAGAAACACGTGCTTGGGGATTCCTCAGCCAAGGGAGGAGGATTGTAGATTAGACTAATACAAAGGCAGTCACAATCTCCCATTGGTGGTATTGGTTAATGTAGGTCATTTCCATTTTTTGCAAAATAGTGAAGAAGCAGTGCAGTAAAGAAAGGTTAAAGATGGTTTTAAGTACTGCATAGGATGGTTACATGCTTTAGACACAATTAAAACAATTAATTTTGCCATTCTCATGATTGATAATGGGAATTGTTTCTGAGTAGAGCTGAAGAAAACACTGCTTTATTAGACTACATAAAAAGAAAGTTCATTAAAATTATCTGTACAACTACTGCTACCATGACCGTTGCCAGTAATACTACATGCCTGGAATTCCTTGCTCAATTATGAACAAGATGCGATCTCTCTCTCTCTCTCTCTCTCTCTCTCTCTCTCTCTCTCTCTCTCTCTCTCTCTCTCTCTCTCTCTCTCTCTCTCTCTCTCTCTCTCTCTCTCTCTCTCTCTCTCTCTCTCTCTCTCTCTCTCTCTCTCTCTCTCTCTCTCTCTCTCTCTCTCTCTCTCTCAACATAGAGAATCTTCCTTATAATGCCACATCCTAAAACTGTAGATTGTGCCTGAATTGGTTTAGAATTTTTCAAGTGTCAGTTATTCAGAGATGCATTTTAAATAAGGTTTTCTCAAGTTTTCATCAAATATTCTGGGATGATAATGTATTTCATCAGTTATATTACTATGTGAAATTTAAATGCAAAGCACAAAAAATGGTAAAGAATGACTGTTAGTAGATCATTTTTAAACTAATAAAACTTTGTAGTGTGCTTTACAAATTGATTAATGTTTGCTGAGGTAAATGCTACTTAGGAGCTAATCACATTAAAGGCTTGCTTTTATATTTCTCCTTGTTGACGAGGTACATGCATTGAAGGTAATTATTTAGTTCTACTTTTTATAACTAAGATTTGAAATGTTAAACTTTACTTTGCAGGAATCACAATGAAAAATGTAAAAATTCAAAATACCCTCACAGAATGCTTGTTACTCTGATTTACTAGACTGTCATGCATATCTATTCTTAGTATTCAGAGTTGTTCACAACAATCTAGTATAAATTCTATTATTCCTTAGAATCACTGCTATCTATTTGCAGAAAGAAATTACAAATATCACATTTAATTATCAGAACTAAGAATGGATTTTCATATTTGAAAAATATTAGCGCAGGCTTTCATTTATTTTATTTATTTATTTATTTATTTATTTATTTATTTATTTTATTATTGCACCACAGGAGTCAGTGATTTGAAAGTACGGTTACTATTTTCATCTAAAAGTTAGATAAAAGAGTAACCATTGTTGTATGATTCCTTCATAATTGGAGGTGGCCTTTAAACAAGGACAACTGATAAGTGACAATGATAGTTTCATGATGTTTAGTACAGTTACTGAAGTAAATTACAAGAGTCCTAGTATTTTGAAGAAATCTGGAACATGTTGAAGTGAATACAGATTTTTAGAAATATAATATCTGTATCTGTATAGACTGATAGGTAGTTACATTGTCATCACGATGCTCCATTTGACTCATGTTATGTCATATTGTGGCAAATATGACTGGTAACAGCTGCTCATGGTTAGGCTGCACCCTTTCTGATTTCAGTAAAATTGACTTAGACAAAATGTTTATTTACTTTATTATTTACTGAATGATTGAATGTGACATTAGGTATATTTTGTACAAAATGTTTATTTACTTTATTATTTACTGAATCATTGAGCATGATATTAGCTATATTTTGTAAACAGATCTGAAGCCTCACAAATCCACATGCATATATCATTTTGAACATTCTCAGGCTCAAAACTTCTCTGAAGGCAATGGATTAATTTAACAGAATTTCCAATAATTTTGTTCTTTATTGTTGGCTTTCCTCTTGGGGGTGCAACAAGTGTGCACACTGTTCTGTCCAGAGATTGGAAATGTCTCAAGATATGATTGGTTGTGATATATCACAATTATTTATCAAAAATTGCACAAATAAAACAGAAGGCAGCCAGTTATGATGTTATAGTAAAACATCCATAAAATCTTGAAGCTGTCTTGGCACTTTTTGTATGTGAAATGACTAGTATAAAAATTGCAGAATTTGGTGCTGCAACAGTGAACATTGCTTATTGCTAACACAGCCATTATATAAATCCATGTTATCTGGACTTAGTGATCACAGTTAACCTAATATGTTTCCCAGCTGTACTTGTCTGAGATATATATATATATATATATATATATATATATATATATATATATATATATATATATATATATATATATATATATATATATATATATATATATATATATATATATATATGAATATGATAGATAAAAATGACAGTAAAAATGCCTATACTGATAACAGATTTTTATTTATTAATGTGGTAAGCAATTTTCAGTGCATTTTAATTTTTTATGAGGCATTATGTGCTATATATTAAGTCTCAAAACCAAGAGTGGGTAGTATTGAGAGATGATGATGCTCATGCAAGAAAGATGTAAGTAAATTCCAGTCAAATGGTAATTACTCATAGCAAAGTCACATCAGTTTCAGTTGTCAGTCATGGAAAATAATGAAGGGCTCTTCCCTAATTTTTTTTAGAATTTTTGCTGTGTTGGCATGGAAATAAGTATGTTGACCTTCATTAATGGGAGATTATTATGAAAGAATAAAGCTGCAGTGTTACAGTAGTTATTGCAATAGGTCATTTAAGTGGTTATATTTGACAAACCAGAGGAGTTGTATGAGGCCATGAACAAGTGTTAACCAATACTATGAGCACAAAATGTGCACATAGTTTGTCTGTATATATTTAGCAGGCTTATATCCCTACAATGGATAGCTGAGACCAAGTGAAAAGTAAAACAGATAAAGTATTGATAAGTCTGGTGCTGCAAGCTTTTAGCCAATATTGATGACAGTGATAAAAATTGCCAATTCTACAGATGAGTTAGACACAAATTTGTAAGATGGTTAGATATTTCTTGAGCAAAGAGGCTACTGCATTCTAGATCAGACTTGCAAAAGTTGGAAATCACATATTGTGAAAGTGACATTGTTGCATTTCTGGATGTAAATTCCATATATTTTACTGTCATTTTTGTGCTTGATTATTGTACAATTAGATTAGTTTTGTAAGTTTCGGTTGAGGTAAAATAATATAACAATTCTTGAATATCATTCTATATTTATACAAATCTCTAAGGCACAAACAGTTGCGGAAAAGTTTTAAGAAGTGAAATATTTGTGCTAATATGGCCATCCAAAATCCTCCTCATCATTGTGTTGGCAATTATTGCTGTGAATTAAAAAAGCTGTAAGTTGAGTGTAAAACTGCATGCTATGAAAAATATTTATTAAATTATCCATTTGCTGAAGTTTTTGTTTGGTCATTTAATTTCAGTTATTCACAGATAAGCAGTGCAAAATTTTTTGTAAGTTTATTGTAAATAATATAAATCAACATGACGGATTGAAGTACCTGATAAAGGTAGATAGCCAAGACGTCACACTTTGTCTCATTGTAAGAATGTGAATACAAAGGCAGGTGCTTGTGATGAGCAAAGGACGTGGACCTCAAGAATAACAATGAAAACCACAAAAATGATAAAACTAATATATGTTACACCTGTTTTTTTTATGTCGGTATTTAATTGACATAAATGTTATCATTATATTTATGGTTGAATGAATTGTGATTATGTATTTTTATGTTTGTTATATTCATCAATGATGAATAGAGTTGCATTTTGTTGTTCCTATATATTATGTTTGCATTAAATTTGGTCTGCTACAATATTTTATCCTGTGTAAATATTATACTTTTTATATTTCATCGAGATAGTATTTTTCACAAGTAAAATATTGACACTGACCATTAATGTGAGTCTTCCCAGTCACACCTAAGGCTTTTGACAGCTACATTCATATCAGTGATAACAGTATTGCTAATTGCGCTTCAACTTTTAGGAAAGATGTACAGGAATTCCTCATTCATACTATAGATAAAACTGTATTTTTATAGTTGAAGGTTATTACCACTGTACTTAATATTTCTGTTTAAAATGTTTGAGGAGATATCTAGAATATATTGAAGCTTCTTCCAAGGATCCAGTGTGTCTAAAACCAAATGTCTGATGTTCTGTTTAGAACTTGAAATTAATTTTTTCCTTGTTCATTTGCTCTGATTGTATATTTGTACATAATAAATGTCACCTTAAAGTCATGATAATTATTTAAAATACTATTAAAGGAATTCAAATTGCACACAGTGATAAGATTTGTCATCCTTGTTCTGTAAGAAACATACACACATATACCATCAAATTAATTTCATATATATATATATATATATATATATATATATATATATATATATATATATATATATATATATATATATATATATATATATATATATATATATATATATATATATAAGGAAGTACAGTGGAAACTCGGTTACTAAACATCTCCCTTTCCAAACAATTAGGTTTTCAAACAAAAATTTAACTCTTAATTGCTTCAGTTGTTGTACCATAATTCGGTTTTCAAACAAAGTTACTTGAATTCAAATACTACAAGCCATTTATTATTAATTTATAGTTTCTGTAAATGTTTCCTCTGTTTTTACATATTTGGAAGAGAGACACAGAGGGTAAGACAATAATTCAATTTTTGAAATAAGTTAAATGTAATCCCATTGAAGAAGTTAGAGGTCCTTATTGATAACAAGCAAGGTTTGGCACTCAGGAGTAATCTCGAGCTTCCTGTGGTTCTCTCTATGACCCACAACTGCATCACTACTGCACAACTGCATTTTCCCAGTAGCCTTTCCCAGCAGCAAGATATCTAAGTGTTATGATCACCTTCATTTTGGCGGTGAGTGGGTTGCTCCTCTCTCTGTCACTCTGTAAGGCTTCCCTCACATAATTGGTGACAAAGAGAATGCCTGCATAGTCTAAACTATCTTTTGATGAATTCTGTGTCACCAAGTTCATTCAAAACATCCTTTCTAGATGAAAAATTTCTAAGCTGGAGATGTTGTGGAGCAGCCATCTTAGCAGTGGGAATGTCAGTCATTACCCGCTAAGACATGGTGGATGAGTGCCTGAGAACAGATCAATCTATTTTACATTGATTCCTATGGGGAAAATAGTTTCAGTTTTCAAACATTTTTTATTTCAAACAGCATCCAGGAACAAAATTAAGTTCGAAAACCAAGGTTCCACTGTAAATGATAAGCAGAAACTACAAAAAGTAACAAGTAAATAAAATGCTACTGTATATGGGAAACTTGAAACAAAAATTGAAGAGAAATTGGAGAAATTATTATTATTATTATTATTTTTTATTCATTTATTTTTTTTTAATATCATTACTGTTATTATTATTGTTGTATTTATTTTACCTCTGGTGAGTGATAGAAAAGTCAAGAAATGGAATGTAAGGTAATGCAATAGAAATGGGAAAGAGAGAGAGAGAGAGAGAGAGTAGGAAGGCAAAGCAAGGTGTAGAATGTATATATAAGAAAAGCAAACCTGAGTGTTGGAATTATAGGACTATCTATGTTAACAGAGGAAAAAAAAAGTGTGCTTGATGCCAACCTAAAAGGTTAAGAAGGCAAGATATGTATGCCATAGGGAGAAAAGATAGATTAAGAGGGAGGAAGGATTATTGGTCATGACCGCCCTCCAAAACTGTGCCCACCTTTTAATTTAACTCCAACATGTTTAACTTGTGTCAGGTAACAGACTGCTTAATGCGACATAGAACTATAATAGATTGATAAAATTACAAAAATTTTGTATGGGTTTCATGACTGAACTCTACCATGTGTAGTCTAGTTTACAACATTAAAAAAAAATACACCAAAATTATTGCATTCATACATTAGAAACAAGAAAATATAGACTGGCCCTCAACTGGTCCACTGAAAAAAAAATAATGATAATAATAAATAAATAAATAAGAAAAAATTTCAAACACATGAAAAAGCATTTTTTTCTTTACTATTCTCATCATTACTCATTTTATGTGGTCTTGAGAACCCTGCTGACTAATAATGTTTCAATAGTGTGCTTAAAGTGTTGCTTTTGCACTATTGGATGTTTTAAAGGTTTAATTCGTAATTCTATAAATTCTCATCTCTGGCTGTATGGGGCTTGATAACAAAGTGCACTTTTCCACATCTTTTTTTGTAGGCATCCAACCCTTCAAGAAGTAAACAGTTCACAAAGGGAAGTCACAGAATGCCTGACTTCTGATCTCTCTAAAATTTGTGATTAGGGTAGAGCAAACTTAGCATTGTTCAATGCCTCAAAAACTCAATTTCTCCATTTATCAACTTGACACAACCTTTCAGACAACTATCCTCTTTTCTTCATTGACACTCAACTGTTCCCCTCTTCTACACTGAACATCCTCAGCCTGTCCTTTACTTAAAATCTAAACTGAAACTTTACATCGCATCTCTAGCTAAAACAACTTCTATGAAGTTAGGCATTCTGAGTTATCTCTGTCAATTTTTCTCACCCCACAACAGCTGCTAACTCTGTACAGGGGCCTTATCCATCCATGTATGGACTATGCCTCACATGAATGGGAGTTTCACTCATAATGCTTTCCAGGATAGGGTGGAATCAAAAGCTTTTCATCTCATCAACTCTCCTCTAGCTGACCATCTTCAGCCTCTTTCTCATCGCCACAATGTTGTATCTCTTGGTATCTCTACTGCTATTTTCATGCTAACTCCTCTTCTGATCTTGCTAACTACATGCCTCTCCTTTTGTGGCTTCACTGCACAAGACTTTCTTCTTTCTCTCACCCCTATTCTGTCCATCTCTCTAATGCAAGAGTTAACCAGTATCCTCAGCCATTCATCCCTTTCTCTGCTAAGCTCTGGAACTCCTTGCCTGTTTTTGGTATTTTCTCCTTCCTATGACTTAAATTCTTTCAAGAGGGATGTCAAGGCACTTATACTACATTATTTGATTTCTCTATCTGGAATTGTCTGTGTAAGTGGGCCTTCTATATATATATATATATATATATATATATATATATATATATATATATATATATATATATATATATATATATATATATATATATATATATATATATATATATATATATATATATATATATTATTTTATTTATTTATTTTCATTTATTTTTTAATTTTTTTCCCTTGGCCAGTGGCCTTCTAATAAAACAGTTTCTCTTTAGCCTAGCTTCTGTTCAACCTTTTGACATCTCTTAATACTGAGGTTTTTAATTCAGCATTTAATATTTTTGATGTTTCCCTTTTCAAAACATAAGCTAATACTAAATCTTTGAGTGACTGCAAGATGCCTCTTTGTCATTCCAGCTATCATAAGCCAAGGATCATGTGTTTACTAGAGCCCAGCATTCATTTACATCAGTTATTTACAAATTGAAAGAAAATAATAATAATAATGCTTTTGATAAGTTATGGGAAAGCACTGAATAGCATGTGCCCCCCATGCTGTTTAATTGGTTGTAGTCATCATGAGTAGTTTCCAAAGATGTAACTGCAAGTTATTAATGAGTGTAATCATGATAAAAAAAAAATACTAACACCAGAGGAAAAGCGACTCTTTAAAAGTCAGCATATTTTCATTTGTGATACACGGTTCACGTGTGTAACTTATTTGCATAATATGGAGCTGAAAAAAAGTGGTGAAGAAATGGTTTCAGTTAAAAGGAAACATAATTATATAGAACACTGCGAGGTTCTGTTAACTGAAATGGGGCGTGTGAATGAGAGTGCGAGATATTCTTCGAAATATTTCGCCATGTTTCTCTTATATAGCATATTCAGGAGACTACTGCCACTGCTCTATATAGCGAAATAGTTAACACAGTATGAAGTTAAACTAAACACTTAAACGGCGCTATTTACACCCGTCATCGTTTTATTTGATTTTTTTTTTTTTTTTTTGTATTATAAAGTTTTGACAAACATTTTCTAGTTCTTCAATTACTGATTCATTTATTAGTTTCAATCAAAATGGTCTGGCTTGCATAAGAGGAGAGATAAGTCAAATAATATATCATATAAAGCCATATAGCACCCTGATCACAACCATGTGATATTTTCATTATAAATAAGTAAATAAATTTTATATATATATATATATATATATATATATATATATATATATATATATATATATATATATATATATATATATATATATATATATATATATATATATATATATATATACACACACACACACACACACACACACATACACACACGAGGAATTTCCCGATTGACTACTGACAGCTTTTCATTTATTTAACTGCTCATTTATTCATGATTAATTAAATTTAATACATTTATCTGTTTCTTTTTGTACTGTATTAGCTTATATTGAATGAATGATACCATGGTGGAATTTATTTTCCTACATTTAGGCAAAAATAAATGAATAAGTAAATAAATAAATAAAATAAATAAATAAAATAAATAAATGAAAAATGGCAATAATTTTTCGACAATGTAGTATAACCAAAGAAACAATCCCATATAATCATATGATATATTATTATGTATGTACACATGACAGTTCACTCTATAATCACTAGAGTTGCAATTAGCTGCCCTACAAAGCGCTAGCTTCGGTATAATCTCTAGTTTACTAAAGAAAGCTTTCGTCTCACCACTGGTCTTTGGTACACTTTATCCAAATTAATATTTCACATGTGTGAGTGCTCCGTATACTTGCATAATTTTGTGCTGGGATTTAATTATGTAACACTAAGCAGATAACCGTGTATGAGAAGATATGCTTAATATAATAAGAATTATAATAATAATAAGAAGAAAAAAAGGAAAAGTAAACATGATAGGACACGTCATGTGTCAAATGATCTGACAAAAAGAAAAAAGAACAAAACAAATTTTGGCAATGAAAGGTAGTGCATACTGAAAACCAGAAAGTTAAATGAAATAACGAGTTTTGCTGGTATGGCCTGGAATAAGCGTACAGTTAGCAGAGGTGAGTGCAGATGAGGCCTTTGTCCTGCGTAGACTCATGGGGCTGATGATGATTATTATGATGAGTTGGGATCGCCTCAATTTTTTATATTTTCTTTCATTTCTTTTGCCACTTACATGTTTTCCTAATTCTTGTTTCATCCATTATTTGTAAGCCTCTGTGAAGGCTGAAGCGCGAAAAAAATTTTATAATCACACACACACACACACACACACACACACACACACACACACACACACACACACATATATATATATATATATATATATATATATATATATATATATATATATATATATATATATATATATATATATATGAAACATCTTCAAAACATGCCCGTCATAATACGTGCATGTTATTACTAACTGTTACTAAATTACTCTAAAGTGGTGAAAAAAATAAGATAGGAACATTTAAAAAATATGAAATCCACGGCATTAAGGCGATACTGATGATCATGTAACAATGGTACATTAAAGAGACAGAGATACACTCATCATAACATCCTTCCCGTCCGGTGTCTTCCCACCAACTGAAAATGGGACAGTTCCAATATTTCCTTTGTTAGCTTTCATATTTATTTCAACGTTAATTTTTCATCCACTTAATTTTAACCTTGAAAACTATTTGGTTTGCTTATTTTTTCATATGATGGGTAATTATTTAATCTATCGGATAGAGTATATAGTATTGTAGTTTTTGAGAGTAGTAAATGTTCGGTGAGAGAGTGAGAGTCAAGGAAGCTTGAGATGGTCGCCATATTGTGTAGCCAGTGTCAATAACAATAATAGAGACTTTCTTCCATTTTATTGTGCGTGTTGTGAGGCTTCTGGCCTACCATTATGAACACAAGTCCCAGCAAACACTCCTCATAGCAATGGCAGCATCTAGAAAATTACAAGGTAAAAGGCTTTGCTCAAAATAAAGCATTTAGTTAGCGATGTAGGAAAGGGAAGGCTGTTTACAAAGTGTAAACACCGCGACTTCACATAGAATATCACCACCATGTGAGAAAATACGATGTCCATGTTCACTCATATTAGGCTATATGGTATAGTACCGGTGGTGGATCGTTAATGACCACAAACGACGCTAAATATGAGGCACCAGCTCCATTATTTACATGTAGAAGAGTAGAGCAGCGAGGGTGGCGTCCAGCTGAGCAAACCCTTGGTGCCTCAACTTTGCACCAAACTTTACCCTTTCTGCATTACTACTGCACCTGCTTCTATCGTTACTGCTGCCTCTTCAGCCTTCTGGTAGGCTAGATTGATATGTAAGCTGCGGTGGTGGGGAAGAACACGAATTGTACAAGGGAAAAAAATGAGTAGTCATGTAAACAGCCTTCAGGTTGTGTCAAACATTAATCCTTTTTACCCCATTGACCCTCCCCACAACTACATGCTGAATTCCCTTAACTCAGGGTGACAGATACCCAACTTGCCCTGTGTTAAGGTTCTCTCTGCTGAAGAAATAACAGTAGAGTACACAAGTTTGTTGCTTCAGGTTCCTAGATCAGCTGACAGCCTAATTTGGAAATATATATAATTAAATACCCAAGACGCATGTAAAACTGAAACACTTATTTAATTACTAATTTGGTAACTGTCAATCTTCTTGTCATTAATGACTTTCACAAATGGTACTGATGTAGAGTGCATCCCTGTAGGCCTATCCACTTCCTTGGTGCAGCTTTAATGCCAAACATTTACCAATCATTGCCCTCAACAGTGTATTTGTAAATTGTAAATTGACATGCACTATATGTGGATACAATGGTTTTCCAGTTTTCTTGTAAAATGATGGAGTTCTTTGTGGAATCTTTATGTATTCTGTATATGTGAAAAATTTAAATGATGACAAACCATTGCATTAACTGAAGCAAAATTTATGTGGCTTACATTTTAATTGTATGCATTTGGTTGTGAATATGTTGATTCCAGCAGTGTTTTTCTCCTGTGCCAAATTCTGATTTCATAGTTATTTTCCGTTATTAACTAACCAATTTGATTTCCTAACTAACATGTAGGTACATTTCTAAATGAAATCCTGTGTTACATAAAAATTACTATTCTGTTTGCTAGATTGCAATCAAAGGTATACTTATCAATCTGCTAAATTTTGGTTGTGAAACCTTGTCTTAAACTTGAGAGACTGACAAAGCCTCTTCAAACAGTGACTGGTGGCTGGTCCAAGCTGAATGGCTGCTTCTTAGGAAGTAAGCAGCCAAACTAATATCCAAGAATAAAATATAAGCAACAATAATGCAAACTTACAGGCAAAATTATTGGTTATGGGATCCTACTTACTGATAAAACTTGACCCTGCCAAACCTGTCCATCCTCATCATCAGCAGTATTGTCATTATCATTGTTTTCAGCCTTTGTGAAATATATATGAAGTGAAACAAAACTTATCAATGTATTTATGGTATAAGGTATTAATGTAGGTACTATTTTTCCAGCATTGAAAATTCTTGGATAATAATGATATTTCTAATAGAGTTTTCTTGTAGATCTTTATTTAATCATGAAAATTTCCCTTTACTTTCAAAACTAAATATGGTTATGAGTTCTTTAGGCCTGCACATTTAATACTCTACCACTTGGAAATTTGTTTTCTTAACATTGGGCAAGAATACTCTTGGAAGAATACTTCTGTGGTGATCACTGTGGAATTGTTATTGAGTGGCCCTCTTGACATCACACTGTCCAACACCACAACATGTGAAAAGTCAGACTTTCATTGCTTGCAAGGGTTAGCAAATACCTCAGAATTTTTTTCATAGATTTCTGCATGTTTTCTTGCCCTAGGTTATTGCAAGATTGTAGGGGGTTTGATAAATATTAGTGTGGCACATATGTACTAATTATCTTTGGAGAATCTTTGAGGTTCGTCAGTGAGATACTATGGCATACTCTGCTGAATGATTAATCTGGCAAGGCACTGAAACTTAATGCAGCAGAAATTGGTTGTGCATGTGCGTCATTATTATTTTCATAATAAGTTTCTAGAAGTATTTTATTTATTTATTTATTTATTTATTTATTTATTTATTTATTTATTTATTTCAGAATTTCACTTGCTCTTTTGTTTTATTTAGGTATTTATCTATTTGTATCCAATAACATTCTATTTGTATTTATTTAAAATGATTTTCTGCATTATCAATGAGCTGTAATTTCTTTTTTCCATATTATCAGAGTACTTTTGAATATGTCTATTGAAACATTCATAATGCAACTTGAAATGTGTTAAGTTTTTAGGCACTGACAGCCATGTTTTGTCTGAATTTTTTAAGAAAATTTAATTTCAATCAGTGTAGTGATAGTCATTCTCTGGAAAAAAAAATGTATCTAAATGCATTGATGATTTTTTTGCAGGTGAAATTGATCGGTGCCTGAAAAAAGTGGCGGAGGGTGTGGAACAGTTTGAGGACATTTGGCAGAAGGTTCACAATGCCACCAATAGCAACCAAAAAGAAAAATATGAAGCGGACCTCAAGAAAGAGATCAAGAAGCTTCAGAGATTACGGGATCAAATCAAGTCCTGGCTAGCCTCAGGTGAAATTAAGGACAAATCACAACTCCTTGAAAACCGCAAGCTAATAGAAACGGTGGGTGAAAATATTTATGAGAGTTTCCTTTTTCCTCCATGTCAATAGGATGGTCCAGAAGCACAATTAAGGAAAAATTTAAGATGAATTGGGGAGCATATCTGATATTTATGCATTTCACCTCCTGATCATTTTGTGCCCTCCTTTATTGCTGTAGGGTATATTTTCTAAATCTAATGTATGTTTCCCCTGGTGTTGCTGCAACAAAAGTATTGCTGTTGAATCCCTCAGAAGTAATATATTAGTTGCAATAATTTTTGTTTTGGTGCCATAGTATTTTAACTTGTGCAGGTGTTTATTTAACAGTCTTTATGAAAAACACCAACAGCATTACCAAATTGTTTGTAACTATTAATCTTGATTAAGAATATTACATAAAGAAGCAGAATTTAATATCTAACATGAAGTTACAAGATACATAATCTTAACTGTCATCAAGTTATGTCTCCTCTTCATAAGTTGTATTCTAGTTTATACCCATACTCACTCAGTACACAGTTAGCAAACTGGGGAGTAGAAGTGATAATGTGCTATATCATATTCACAGTATTTGAGTCTTGGGTTCTCTCTTCCCAAAGGGTGTGCTAGGTTTTGGTTACCTGTTACTAGTTCCTTAGGGGGGGGTAAGATTTTATAACAACCAGAGTGTGGCAAAAAGGGAATCTGAAGAGCTCTATGCTGCAATGCAAGTGGGTTGAAGGGTGAATGGAAGGAAAAACAATTGTTGAAAGTTGTCAAAGAGGATGAGGGGATGTTTAAAATCTGAATAAATTCCATCTGAGTGATGGTGTATCTTGAATGCAGAAAGGAAAATTTGTTATATGCAAAAAAATATAGTTAGTGGGATTGTGTGTAAGAAGTGGATGAAAGTAAGAAAGGATAGAAGTAAGGAAGGCTATGCACTACTGATGTCAGACAGTTTGCAGATGTGTGACTGGCATGACCAGGAAGCCTTAAGAATAGCATGGGTGAAACTTAAAATTTGAGTAGTTAATTAATTTGAGTGTCTATGTGCATCAATGAATATGAAAATATTGAAAGAGAAGAGAGAAATTGTTAGATTCTTATTTACTTGAATGTGTAAAGGATATTGAGAAAGAAGGAAAGAGTGATTGTAATGGGCAACATGAATGCAAAAGTGAAAGATGCAATAGTAGTTGGTGGTAAGCAAATGGGGAGTACCTTAGATAAAATAAGAATGGTGAGTGACTAGTGGATGCCTTTTTTTTTTTTATTATGTAAGAAGGACACTGGCCAAGGGCAACAAAAATCAATAAAAAAATGCCCACTGAAATGCCAGTCCCGTAAAAGGGTCAAGGCAGTGGTCAAAAATTGGTGGATAAGTGTCTTGAAACCTCCCTCTTGAAGGAATTCAAGTCATAGGAAGGTGGAAATACAGAAGCAGGCAGGGAGTTCCAGAGTTTACCAGAGAAAGGGATGAATGATTGAGAATACTGGTTAACTCTTGCGTTAGAGAGATGGACAGAATAGGGGTGAGAGAAAGAAGAAAGTCTTGTGCAGCGAGGCCGCGGAAGGAGGGGAGGCATGCAGTTAGCAAGATCAGAAGAGCAGTTAGCATGAAAATAGCGGTAGAAGACAGCTAGATATGCAACATTGCAGCGGTGAGAGAGAGGCTGAAGACAGTCAGTTAGAGGAGAGGAGTTGATGAGACGAAAAGCTTTTGATTCCACCCTGTCTAGAAGAGCAGTATGAGTGGAACCCCACAGACATGTGAAGCATACTCCATACATGGACGGATAAGGCCCTTGTACAGAGTTAGCAGCTGGGGGGGTGAGAAAAACTGGCGGAGACGTCTCAGAACACCTAACTTCATAGAAGCTGTTTTAGCTAGAGATGAGATGTGAAGTTTCCAGTTCAGATTATAAGTAAAGGACAGACTGAGGATGTTCAGTGTAGAAGAGGGGGACAGTTGAGTGTCATTGAAGAAGAGGGGATAGTTGTCTGGAAGGTTGTGTCGAGTTGATAGATGGAGGAATTGAGTTTTTGAGGCATTAAACAATACCAAGTTTGCTCTGCCCCAATCAGAAATTTTAGAAAGATCAGAAGTCAGGTGTTCTGTGGCTTCCCTGCGTGCTATGTTTACCTCCTGAAGGGTTGGACGTGTATGAAAAGATGTGGAAAAGTGCAAGGTGGTATCATCAGCGTAGGAGTGGATAGGACAAGAAGTTTGGTTTAGAAGATCATTAATGAATAATAAGAAGAGAGTTGGTGACAGGACAGAACCCTGAGGAACACCACTGTTAATAGATTTAGGAGAAGAACAATGACCGTCTACCACAGCAGCAATAGAACGGTCAGAAAGGAAACTTGAGATGAAGTTACAGAGAGAAGGATAGAAACTGTAGGGGGGTAGTTTGGAAATCAAAGCTTTGTGCCAGACTCTATCAAAAGCTTTTGATATGTCCAAGGCAACAGCAAAAGTTTCACCAAAATCTCTAAAAGAGGATGACCAAGACTTAGTAAGGAAAGCCAGAAGATCACCAGTAGAGCGGCCTTGACGGAACCAATACTGGCGATCAGATAGAAGGTTGTGAAGTGATAGATGTTTAAGAATCTTTCTGTTGAGGATAGACTCAAAAATTTTAGATAGGCAGGAAATTAAAGCAATAGGACGGTAGTTTGAGGGATTAGAACGGTCACCCTTTTTAGGAACAGGTTGAATGTAGGCAAACTTCCAGCAAGAAGGAAAGGTAGATGTTGACAGACAGAGCTGAAAGAGTTTGACTAGGCAAGGTGCAAGCACGGAGGCACAGTTTCGGAGAACAATAGGAGGGACCCCATCAGGTCCATAAGCCTTCCGAGGGTTTAGGCCAGCGAGGGCATGGAAAACATCATTGCGAAGAATTTTAATAGGTGGCATGAAGTAGTCAGAGGGTGGAGGAGAGGGAGGAACAAGCCCAGAATCGTCCAATCGTCCAAGGTAGAGTTTTTAGCAAAGGTTTGAGCAAAGAGTTCAGCTTTAGAAATAGATGTGATAGCAGTGGTGCCATCTGGTTGAAGTAGAGGAGGGAAAGAAGAAGAAGCAAAGTTATTGGAGATATTTTTGGCTAGATGCCAGAAATCACGAGGGGAGTTAGATCTTGAAAGGTTTTGACATTTTCTGTTAATGAAGGAGTTTTTGGCTAGTTGGAGAACAGACTTGGCATGGTTCCGGGCAGAAATATAAAGTGCATAAGATTCTGGTGATGGAAGGCTTAAATACCTTTTGTGGGCCACCTCTCTATCATGTATAGCATGAGAACAAGCTGTGTTAAACCAAGGTTTAGAAGGTTTAGGACGAGAAAAAGAGTGAGGAATGTACGCCTCCATGCCAGACACTATCACCTCTGTTATGCGCTCAGCACACAAAGACGGGTCTCTGACACGGAAGCAGTAGTCATTCCAAGGAAAATCAGCAAAATACCTCCTCAGGTCCCCCCAACTGGCAGAGGCAAAACGCCAGAGGCACCTTCGCTTAGGGGGATCCTGAGGAGGGATTGGAGTGATAGGACAAGATAAAGATATGAGATTGTGATCGGAGGAGCCCAACGGAGAAGAAAGGGTGACAGCATAAGCAGAAGGATTAGAGGTCAGGAAAAGGTCAAGAATGTTGGGCGTATCTCCAAGACGGTCAGGAATGCGAGTAGGGTGTTGCACCAATTGCTCTAGGTGATGGAGGATAGCAAAGTTGTAGGCTAGTTCACCAGGATGGTCAGTGAAGGGAGAGGAAAGCCAAAGCTGGTGGTGAACATTGAAATCTCCAAGAATGGAGATCTTTGCAAAAGGGAAGAGGGTCAGAATGTGCTCCACTTTGGAAGTTAAGTAGTCAAAGAATTTCTTATAGTCAGAGGAGTTAGGAGAGAGGTATACAGCACAGATAAATTTAGTATGAGAGTGACTCTGTAGTCGTAGCCAGATGGTGGAAAACTCGGAAGATTCAAGAGCGTGGGCACGAGAGCAGGTTAAGTCATTGTGCACATAAACGCAGCATCCAGCTTTGGATCGAAAATGAGGATAGAGAAAGTAGGAGGAAACAGAAAAGGGGCTACTGTCAGTTGCCTCAGACACCTGAGTTTCAGTGAGGAAAAGAAGATGAGGTTTAGAAGAGGAGAGGTGGTGTTCTACAGATTGAAAATTAGATCTTAGACCGCGAATGTTGCAGAAGTTAATGAAGAAAAAGTTGAAGGGGGTGTCAAGACACTTAGGGTCATCGACAGAAAGGCAGTCCGACCTGGGGACATTTATGGTCCCCTCCCCAGATGGGGACTCCGAGGCTGGTGTAGGAGTCGCCATGATGATTTTAAAATTTTTGAGTGAAGGGTGTGTGTGTTATTAGGTGCTTGTAGTTTTGTGTGGAGGAAGAGAGTTGTCTTTAGAGGGCAGACTGTGACTGCCCCCTTGTGTTGTGAGACACAAAGGGAAACGTTCAGTGAGGTCACAGCTGGGTTTAATGATAAGTTCACAGCGCCCCCTGAACAGTGCTTTAGACCTCACTGGGAGTAATTATCATTTCGGCAGGTGTCTACTGCCTCCTCCTTTGCTTAGATGGAGTCCTGTTTCTAGTGAACACCTTTTAAGACAAGGCAAGTCACACACTGGTGTGTGCATTTGAAGAAGAGGAGTATTGAAATGGATTAATTGGCTTTATAGCTGTGGATAGAAATTTTGAGCAGTATTGGAAACTTATGTCATACAAATTAAAGTGATTGGCAGATGGAGGTTTACAAAGTTTAGAAGATTCAGTGATGAAGGAATTTGGAAGGATTTGAAGCAGAGTGCAGGGTTTTTTTTCATTCATTGTTATTGTTATTATTATTATTATTATTATTATTATTAGTAGTAGTAGTAGTAGTAGTAGTAGTAGTAGTAATAGTAGTTATGTGATGCCTGTTGATATATATTGTTGAGGTAAACAGTTGTTGGATGGGAGTAGGAAAGTAAGGAAAGAATGGGATGTATAGTGGACAGGTGGAGGGCAGAAGTTAAGAGAAGTGGTGAAGGAAAAAGAGTTATGCATACACTGTAAAGAGTGAAAAATATCACTTACATGTTGCTCTCAGCTGCTGTCCAAAAAATAGGCATCAAGGCAGAATGGGCTACTTTCAGCTCCCTATTACATGAATTATAGTGCTAGACTATGCTCTCTCTCTCTCTCTCTCTCTCTCTCTCTCTCTCTCTCTCTCTCTCTCTCTCTCTCTCTCTCTCTCTCTCTCTCTCTCTCTCTCTCTCTCTCTCTCTCTCTCTAACAAATATGTTTTACTTATTTTCTTTCTTTATCCCCACTTAATAGTCCTGAAAATATTCATCCCATTTTCTCATCCTCAGTGACAAAATTTGAGGAAGTTTAGAAATGCGGAAGATTTAGGAAGGCAGGAAGTCAAGCTCCCAAACAGTTGATAGTTGGAAGAACTTGATCAGTCACCCATCTTTAGGAAAGGCTGCATGTAAGCAGATTTCCAGGAAAATGGAAAAACAAATAATGATATGAAGAGGCAGGGAAGAGCCAAAGAAGCATATCTTAATATCTGGCATAATATATCATGCAGAAGAAATGAAGGAGAGATAAGTCTACTGTTATCCAGTATTGAATTGTTGCAAATAGGTCACAGCAGAGATCAGATCTACTGATAGTGCAGATGGCATTGGTGTCATAAGTCCCAATAAACAAATATTAACTCACATCTAATGTGGAAAAGAACTGATGTTTGTACACATGAAAAAATGAGGACCAAGATCCTTTTAACTATATTATACTGGCCTCCTTAGTCTTAACAAATAAAAAGTTGCAAACAAAGGACAAATATTTTTAGAAGACAAACAATTTATAGTTGTAGGTCATTATGGTTTACCAGTCTGCACAGACTTTTATGACAAAGTTGGACATTATGCAAGAGAGAGAGAAGGTTAGGGAGACTGCATATATCTTGTCTGGAAAAAAAAATGCAGTGTTAAAGAATGTAATCCTTCAAGCAACATGTATGAGCACTTGTGATGGGCCTGAAGTGAAAGTGATTTGAGTATGGAGCATCTGTCATAGGAAACATTGTTGGCTTGGAATAGATATGAAGATAAAATTTTAGGTTTACTGAAATCTTGTAATTGATACTTGGTACAAATAAATTGTGCTTTAGAAAACCATTTAATGTAATGCATCACCACCTTGCTGTTTGTTGTCTATAGTGAACATAAGAAAAAGTTCATTCTATCCTCTGCTGTAATGTCTGATTGATGTTAGTATTGCATTATGCTACCAGAAATATATAATTCACAATACTGAATTAACAAAAATAATTCTGATGTGTCTTGTCATCCAAAAAATCTTTTTGTCTTGTCTTCTCATTTGTTGGCTCCTGATAGTGCTGTAATATAATATTAAGCATCATAACAATATAAGGAAAAGTTAAGTATATTACAGCAGTAACCATTGAAAGACAGGCATTTACCAGTAGAGCATGATCTTGCCTTATCACACCTGATCATCACAAACTCAAGTGGCATGCATGATTGTAAGCATTCAAGTATGCTATTCTCATCTTTATTTATCTAGCATGAAAATCATTGTAGATATAATTTCTATGATAAGATTAAAAATCATTCTGTGAATTTTCAGATACTTTAAAATCTGTAAGACCAAGCTTACATATAAAATGTCTTGCTAATTGTTCTCAGTGTCACTGATTTAATTTCACAGCAGTAGGTATTGCTGTGATCTTTGCAGGTTCTGTTCCATAGTTCTGGAAGTCATGGAAAGGTCACATGTAAGCCATGAGAGCTGCACAGTCTTTCAGAAAATGTTGAATTGAGGATGTCATACTTATTCATGATCCATGAGATTTTTATGTTTTAGTTTTTATACATTTTAAAAATTTATACAAGCTAGTTCCTAGAGACATGAATGGTTGGCACAGTTTTATTTCTTGATATAATACCTTCATGTGAAGGTATTATATCAACATTTTTCAAGTCCAGTCCAGTCCTGTCAGATACCTGTTTTTAAGAACATACCTAAAGTGATTGGCCAGGATTTTCATGTCCATGAAAGTAATTTTATTCTTATACTGTACTTGACACCAGAAAAGTAATGGAATAATGTGAAAATGCCTAGTCATGTAATTTAAATTACATACAACTGTTGTTACAACAGCAAGATTTAAAGCTGGCAGTACAGTGAGGGTAAAGGAGCAATGGTGAGGAGCATGGATACATTGTTCTATTTTTTATGTTTTTATGAATTTCTTGAAAATGTTAGATAAAAAAATTTAATATAAATGTGTTGTTCTATCTCTCACATGATGTTTTTTGCATCCTAATGTGAAGTGTGCAATGGAACCTCAGTTTACAAACTTAATCTGTTCCATAACTTAGTTCATGAACTGAAATGTTCACAAACTGAAACAATTTTTTCCTTTTGAAATTATTGTAAATACAATTAATCTGTTTCAGCCTCAGAAACATTACAGTTTTTACATTTTTTAAATGTTTTCTTTGACAGAGAATATAGAATGAAATTAAGATTATCTTAATTGTAGACAAATAATACTAAATTTATTGCCTCTTTGTTCTTCAAGATCTTACAGGTGGTTGACTTCACTTGACAATGTTGGAAAACATGAATGCCATTCTCATGTTACACTATTTTTCTATTTTTCTATTTCTTGGATACCTCACACTATTGCCAACATGCTGAACAACCTAATCAGTTATTTTACTTCACAGTCATCTCAAATTTTGAGGAATTTCATTGTACCTAATGACATCCATCCTGTGCTACTTCTCACACTCAAAATTTTTGAAGGCTCTCATCACTACATTGTTATCAGTAGTCGTATGATTTTCACTGTTATTACTCTTAACTTCCATATGTGTTAACTCATCCTACTTTTGCTGTATTGCTACTACCTCAAAAAAGTGCAATAGAAAGCTAACTTGGAGATAGACCAATTCAGTCCTATAGGTGTCTTGATACGTTTCTCTTAAAACAATTCAGTTTACAGGAAAAAGAAAAGTGAGCAGCTCTTCTGATGTTTGCATTTATTTGATATTTCTTCAACTCATACTTTTTAAAATTTTTAATTGATAGTTTTATTTTATGCATGTGTCCCCAACTCTCTCTCTCTCTCTCTCTCTCTCTCTCTCTCTCTCTCTCTCTCTCTCTCTCTCTCTCTCTCTCTCTCTCTCTCTCTCTCTCTCTCTCTCTCTCTCTCTCTCTCTCTCTCATAATTCACATTACCAAAAGTTGTTTGATAGAGAAATGGATAATGTCTTCTCAGTGTCATTCTCTTTCTATGTCTTATAAATCTTTCTCAGGATTTCTTTACTCTTTCTATAACAAGTTGCAGTAACAGCATTTTTATATTGGCTTTATTTGATTGTAGAAAAAACAAACAAACAAACATTTATACCCTTGGAAAAGTGTGAGAAAACTTTGAAAACAAATTTATTGTAAGATAAACAGTGAGCAGAGGAAATGTTGAATTCCTTGCTCTATGAAATTGTAAACTCAGAAAAAAGAAAATTATTTAGTTGATTCTTATCAGTAACTCATCATGACAGGCTGTGCAGGCAGTGACAGTCGGTCTGTTTTAATTTGTATTTTATATTATTTATTCATTCATTTTTCATGTCAGTAGGACAGGCCAAGAGCACAAAGAATGGGAAAAAATCCCACATCTGGTAATAAGGTATTGTTGCCCAAAAAAAGAAACAGGATGAGAACCAAAAGAGTCAGCTGATTTAGTTTCTGAGATGTCTTGATGCTCTTGAAATATCTTGAGTTGTAGAGAGTAGAAAATGCAGAAATATGAAGAATTTCAGACATAAGCTGTAAAATGGATAAAAGAATAGAGATACTGGTTAACTGTTGTATGACAAAGATGGACAGAATAGGGATTAGAATAAGAGGAAAGGCTTGCAGGAATGGGGAGGGGATAAACATGCAGTTAGCAACTTAAGAAGAACAATGATCTTGGAAATAACAGTAGAAAATACTTGTTGTAACAGCATCTTCAGAAGAACAATGACCACAGAAATAACAGTAAAAGATACTTGTCGTAACAGATGCAACATTACAACAGTGAATGTGGCAATCAAGCCAATCTGTTAGAGGGGAGGAGTCACTGAAATAAAAAGCATTTGACTCCATTCTGTTTAGGAGGACTATGTGTTGAATTCCCCCATGTGTGGGAACATTACCTCACACATGGATGGATAAGACCTCTGTATAATGTAAGCAACTGAGAGGAGGAAAAGTATTGGTAGAGGCAACTTTGGACACCCAACTTCATGAAAGCTGATGTAAAATTTCCAGTTGAGATTTTTAGCGAAGGACAGTGTTCAATGTATAAGATGGTGAAGGTAATTGAGTGTCATTAAAGAAGAGGGATAGCTATCCAGAAGGTTGTCAAGTTGACAGGTGAAGGAACTGAGTTTTTGAGGCATTGAAGAACACAAGGTGTGCCCTGCCCCATTCTGAAATAATTGAAATGTTAGAAACCAAGCATTCTGTGACCTCTTTATGTGAACTGTTTAATACCTGTTGAATTGAGTATCAGGTAAATGATATTGAAAAATGCAGGGTAGAATCATCTGTGTAGGAATGGATAGGCCAAAAAGCAAAAAGTCTGGCTGTTTGAAGTTTGAGTTTACATAAGATGAGATGGATGTGCACATTATCTGATTGCAGTCAATCGCTTGTCTAAGAAAGAGCTTTGAAAGTTGTTAAATTTTTTTTTTCTTACCATGATAAAGATTTTCAGTGGAAGTGGAACCTTAGCCTTTAATTATGCTTCGAAGATATACAGTGTAAAGCCCATTCCATTAAGGATATATATATATATATATATATATATATATATATATATATATATATATATATATATATATATATATATATATATATATATATATATATATAAAACAGTTTTTTTGTTGTATGTTTTCTCAGTTATAAAATTTCAAATATGGTGCTTACTTTTTTTATGTCTAACCATTACATTTAATTCCTCAGCAAATGGAAAGATTTAAAGTGGTAGAAAGAGAAACCAAGACCAAAGCGTATAGTAAGGAGGGTCTCGGGGCAGCACAAAACAAGGACCCAGCTCAGCGGGAGAGGGAAGAAGTGAATAGTTGGCTCAGTTCCTCAATAGATACTTTAAACATCCAGGTTAGTGAATTTTCACACTTGTGTTTGTGCTGTATATATTAAATTTTGTCATTTTAGATTGGGAATGTAGTATTTTTATTGGCTTGCACCACCTAGTAATAGATCCAATGCTTTGATGCTCATGAATCTTTATTTCCGCAGATGGACCAATTTGAGTCTGAAATTGAGTCATTATTGGCAACTCAAAAGAAGAAGAAAATGGACAAAGACAAGTCTGACAGAATAGAAGACCTCAAGGAGTATATTGATAGACATCAGTATCACATTAAAAAATTGGAAATCTTAATGAGAATGCTTGACAACCAATCCATAGACTGTGACCAGGTTAGTGGTGACCATTTTCGTGATATATTTTATGAATTTGATGTATGAACTTATTCCATTCTTTGACAACATTTGTAGATATAGTGCTCATTTTTTATGTGGATCATTCGTTTGCATTCGTTAGAGATGTTTCTGAAGCATAGTTTGGTATACTGAAGGCTTACCTGCAATTGCTAATAAGACTTGGTGCTGAGAATTATTGTCTTGAGAGCAGTATGTGAATTGTTGGGATGATGGATCAGGAAATTAATACCAATATTCAGATTGTTTATCTAGCTTTAAACTGTATATAGTTTTCATTTGCAGTACAAATCTGCAAGATGTATCATAAGTCATTTCAAAAGCTAAGAACATGGGTTTCAAACCAGTGGTATAATGAGGAATTTGTGTTAATGTTTGTGATGGATGTTGTCATATTTGATATGCATTTATAAGTTCTGTTTTGCTGCACTTATTGCTCTATTGATATAACAGATTGAAGATATTATCAAGAATTATGATGAACTGGTGTACTGTGCATCAGTAACCATCATGGGAATTTTTAAATCAGTGTGACTCTTCAGGATTTGCATGTTCAACACAATAAATGTGCCTCCATATTGAAGTAGCTGATGATCACTTGTAACTATAGAGTTTGCAGTGTCTTTCATTGTGTACTGTTTATTTATTTATCAGAAGTTGTACAGTATATATAGATATATTGTTATTCTTAATTTTGTCATTATACTTCAGTTTTTAATATTTATTTTCTCATTGCAATTTTGTTAAACTGGTGCATAGCTACTGTCTTGTTTTCATATTTCTTTTATCTTTGATACTATTCAGCTCTATTTTGCTTTTTTATTATTAGCTCATACATCTCTTCATAGCATATATAAAGTTGAGGAAAAAGATAGTTGATTTTATGATGTTGGTGATGAAGAGACAGACTTAAATAGTTTGAGCATGTTGAGAGGATGGTGAGGAGTAATTAGATGAAAAGAACCACAAAGAGATGTGCAAAGAGTTAGTAGAGTTTTTAGAAGATTCAACAAAATTAAAATGATTTAGGCTTGTGTAAGAAGGGTGTTTGAGATTGTGCTGCTTGGTGATTTTCCATTAGGTGAACAAAGGTGATTCATGCTGGAGCTGTACTAATGTGATGACTGTATCTTCTTTGTAACTATTTGCAGATTAAAATGATTAAAGAAGATGTTGAGTACTACATTGAGTCATCGCAAGACCCAGACTTCAATGAGAATCTTGGGTTGTATGATGACATAGACATGGAGGACCTTGACTACCCTACTCCAGAAATAACGGTAGGCAAGGTAAGTAGTGTGCAGTAACATGATAGTTATGCTTGTTGATCCTCCTCCTCCTCCCCCTTCTCTTCCTCCTCCTCCTCCTCCTCCTCCTCCTCCTCCTCCTCCTCCTCCTCCTCCTCCTCCTCCTCCTCCTCCTCCTCCTCCTCTTCTTCCTTTCCCTCCTCCTCCTCTTCTTTTTCCTTCTTTTCCTTTTCCTCCTCTTCTTCCTTTTCCTTCTTCTCTTCCTTTTCCTTCTCTTCCTTTTCCTCCTCCTCCTCTCCCTCTCCCTCTTCTTCTTCCTCTTCCTCTTCCTCTTCCTCTTCCTCTTCCTCTTCTTCCTCCTCCTCCTCCTCCAAGACAAGACTGGCTAAAGATTATAAAACTAAATATAAGTGAGACATACCTACTAATATACATGTTTTTTCAAAATTGAGTCCCAAGAAGGATTAGGTAAATTCATTTCATGAAGTGCTTCAAAGTTGCTTTCTTTATCTCTAGAAGCTCAGGCATAGGAAGTTGGAAGAGGATGGCAGGACAGTGTTTCAGTGCTCATTATTTATAGGGATGAAAATATGCAGATACCATTTTATTCTTGCATAGGTGGGCAGGATAGATGAAAGTGTGAAAAATATTTTTTTTACTGTAGAAACATAAGATCAGAAAAGCATGCAGGTAGTGATTGCAGGGAAGCAGGAAGCATGAAAATAATGTTTGTAAATGTAAAGAATTGAGTCATTGCATGTGTTGTAAAACTGCTTTGAAAGCCTTTGAAATATTTGCAAGTTTTATCTCAACCTGAAATTTATGAATGGTGTAAAGATATTAATTTATTGTAATATCCAAGCTATACTTGAAAAGGAATTGGCTTTCTTACTTATGTGGTTATATAGTTTGTAGTTGCGGAAACAAGAGCTAGTTATCTAAGAACTTTAATCAAGAGAAACACTTTGTTTGCAACTTGAAAACAGGTTGTGGCAGTATCTGGGCATTATCACTGGTTGTGCATTAAAGCACCCTAGTGTGTAGTGAGAATTTGATAAGCTGAATAGAATCTCCCATTGTTTCCTTCATTTTACAACATGTATTCAAATACTTGCTGGTGTCTTTTTGTAAGGGAATGGAAACACTCTTGTGGGATGAAGGCTTGCAACAACTGACGTTATCCTAAATATTGTTAGCACTTCCATGTTTTCAAATTTTACATGATTACATATAAAGAAAAGGAAACAATAAGTGTCACTTAGACCCTAAAGCACATAGGCTTAGGATAATTTTCATTGTTAGATTGCTTAGATGATGAAATCTTATATATTTGTAGATGTAATATTAGCCAATCACTTTTAATCATAAATTTAATAAAGATAAAAGTCTCATAAAATTTAAGATAGGTTGATGTCAGTAAAGAAAAACTAATGCTATTGGATGTGATAGCACCAAACCTTTAAAAAATAAAATATAATAAAATAAAAGATAAATCAAGTAAATGGAAAAAATAATTAAAACAAAAGAATAGAAAGAAATTTTGAAGCACTAGCAGATTTTAGTGAACTATTTGTCAATTATGAAAATATAATTTTGAATCTTGGATAACTAGCACATCATGCTCATTAGAAGTTGCTTAAAGCCCTGTACCCAAGTTTTTGTAGAGTGTCAGCTGCTGATCTTCTTCATGTGGTTGAAATGAAATGTCTTGGCCTTGTTCAGAAAATAGGTTTTCAATCTTCATGTCTGCTCTGGACTAAGGTGTTGTGCAGAGGGTTGGTGTGTGACCACATCCTCTTTATTTTGCTCTCATGTCTGCTCATGGTTTGGTGTCTTTTCCAACTTCCATTTGGTTGCTTTAACAAACTTTTAGACTTCCTGTTAAAGAAATAAGTAACCACATCTACCATACAAGCTTGTGGAAGAGGCAAATGTTACTGCTTGGAAAAATGCATAATCGGGGAGATGACAGTGTGTGGAGAGATGCATGACTGGAGTGATGAGCAGCTTCATTTCTACTGGCCATATAGCTGTTAGTGCACTGCCTGGTTGTGTTTCTTGAAGATTTAATATGATGTTATGTTGCCACTATGTTGTCACATTTTCCATAACTATTGTAAAATGCAAATGGCCAGATATTACCCATAGCATAAAATTTCCAGGTTTATAGTTTTTTCCTCTATAGAAGGAAAGACTTGACCTGGCCACACCACTGCCTGGTTAGAAGAATATTGCCACTATTAAGCACAGAGCAAGGAAACTGGGAACCACCTCCCCCATTGTATTTGTACTCCAACTGTGAGACAGGGCATGATGTCTTCCCACTTCTTTGAGGGCATGTTTGTCTTTAAAGTGTGATCTTAAATAACATGAGATTAGATAGAATTAACTGAAAATAGTGCAATATACTAAGTATTGAACAAAAGAAAAAAAGAAATCATACAGTAGTACAAATGGAGCTTAACCCCAAAATTTAGGATCAGGGATGTTCCTCAAGGACATCCCTCTCAGTTGGGCTAGTTTTTACAATTCAGTAAAAATGTCATTTTCCATCACAAATTTTTCAGCTCTGCCTTGACTGATTGCATAAAACATAATAGCATCACACTTACCAATCCTTCCTCTTCAGTCTCCTGCAAACTCAAGCTCTGTAGGTAATGTGGTGTTTCTGGGGTGAAGTGATGAAGTGAAGTAGCTTTCAATGCTTTCTCAGCCTGTGTTCGGATGGTTGTGTGCCATGCGGTGGCCTGGCTGGGGCCCCAGCTGAGGGGACCCAAGCCTCCTTTATCTGCTTTCCTCTCCAGTGTCTTTCAGTCATCACTCACATGAACATCTAAATCTGTCATTTTATAGACACAGTAAAGGAAATAGTATTGCTGCCTGTCACTTATAACATGCAAGAAAAAAATTGCAATCATCATCATAATTTATGAATATAGATTCTCTCTCTCTCTCTCTCTCTCTCTCTCTCTCTCTCTCTCTCTCTCTCTCTCTCTCTCTCTCTCTCTCTCTCTCTCTCTCTCTCTCTCTCTCTCTCTCTCTCTCTCTCTCTCATCCATTTTTACATGTACTAGATGTCATGTTTGATGACATTGTTCTGCCAGGTAGTTTTTGTTTTTTGGGGAAAAAAAAAGGCTAGGTGTAAGCCAATACCAAATACATCCAAGCAGCAGCCTTGCAGCAGAATGTACACAATAAACTTTATATTTCCATAACATGTAAATGGTTGACACATGAATGGTATATAGTTTTCTCTTTTTCCATCTTCAAAATGTGGGCATAGCAAGAACTTTCAGCTCCTAAATGTTTTATATGCTCTTGTAATCTTTAGCCATTGGGAATGGGAAGGACTCCAGCTCTCACATATACTGGTTTTTATCAGGTTTTTATCAGACATTTCTTTACCTCTCTGGAGCTCACAGTGGATGGACATTACATTAGCCTATTAGCAAGGATGTCATGAGTCACTGAGAAAGTCTTGACTTGGAATTCAAACTAGGATGGGAATGTGGGTGCATGTGTAGTTTTGTGTAGTTTCATAGTTTTTGGAATGTGTGACAAGACTTATGTATGAATATCAGCTAGAGAATAAATTCTAAGCTTGATTTAATCCATGTTGACCATAATTTGAACAGTTGCCATCTGGATTTTACATTATCCAGAAACTTGTCTGTGTAGAGCTTATTGTATCCCCATAACAATTAATTTCAATTAAATTAGTTTTTGTGGCTATATCAGATGAACCTATAATCCCATAAGTATATAGCATTAATAGTTAAGTGTGCTGTATTGCAGTGTAATACACCTACATGTCTAATCCTTAAATTTGCATTGTGAGTGATTATTGCATGTAATACTAAAGCATCCTTTTGTACATTGTGCATAATTTGTGAAATTAATAACACATTGTATTAAGATTTTTCCTGTCAATTTACAGCATATTTTAAGTTAGAGAAATTTATGTTGATAACATTTGTATTTAAGTAGCTCTACACCATTTATTTGAAATTTGATCCTGAATTAAAATCTTGACGCATAAAAAACACATTTCACACTAGGAGTGGTGGATACATTGAAGATTTTGGCCAATCTTGAGTATTGTCATTTTTCTACAGCATGTGTTGGGAGGTAGCCATGACAGTACAGATGGGTCAACACCATCTTCTGCGTGTGGGTCTTCTCCAGCGCCGTCCCCAGCCACCAACCATCCCAATGACCATGACGCTCCTACCACCCCTCATGACAAGAAGAGGAGTAGTAAAAATGAAGAATCCAGATCTATAAATTCGGTAAGTATGTACTTAGTCTGCTTATTATTGCAACAGCCACAGTTACACATGCACTGCATGTATATGAAATGTTTGTTCATGGCCTTAAAAATTACACTTTCCTATTGTTGCTGTTTTTGGAATGATTCAGTGAAATTATATATTTTACATCTCTCTCTCTCTCTCTCTCTCTCTCTCTCTCTCTCTCTCTCTCTCTCTCTCTCTCTCTCTCTCTCTCTCTCTCTCTCTCTCTCTCTCTCTCTCTCTCTCTCTCTGCTAAGGGTAATGTAGATATTTCTATCATGGAAATTGCATTTCTTCTTGTTGCTATCATTGGAATTATTTAATATAGGTATGGGAGTCTTTTCATCTGACAGGTTATCAATGTCATATCTACACTGAATATGTATCCATCACTTGTCATGATGTATTAAGAAATGCTCATCAAGATGTTTTGTATGGAATAGGGTGCAGCAATTGAGTGAGTGCTGTGGAAATAACCTATCCAAGAGAGGCATATAAAGTGATAAGATGGGAGGGTGACAGCAATGGAATATGTATGAAAGTTGGGGTTTGAGCACCTATGCAAGTAGTGTCAGTTGTGGAGTAGTGGAATATGTGAAAAGGAAACACCAAGATATGAGAGGATGAAGAACTAAGGCTTTGTAAAGAAAAGTTATGTGATAAAAGTTGGAGGTGCTAATAGTAGATCATTTGGAAGATGAAAGGTTAAGGTAAAGGAGTGCATGTGAAAAAAGATGTTTGCATTGATTAAGTGCTTCAGCAACCAAGAAGGAAATGTTTGATGGAGAGAGTTGGAGGCTCCTCTACTTTGGTTACCTCCTTAGGGGAATAAGGCATCAGAGAGTTTCTCTCTCTCTCTCTCTCTCTCTCTCTCTCTCTCTCTCTCTCTCTCTCTCTCTCTCTCTCTCTCTCTCTCTCTCTCTCTCTCTCTCTCTCTCTCTCTCTCTCTCTCTCTCTCTCTCAATTACTTAGTAAATAAGGGAAGATTTGGTGTGGTGTATTGAGGTATGTTTCAACATGATGGTTATTTGTCTTATCCTAAGTATATCCTGGATGCTTTGAAGTTTGTTCATAAATTTTTCAAGATTCAAGTTCTGAAGTATTGTGTTGCAGCATATAAGAACATTAAAAAGAATGAGACTGCAAAAGGCTGGTTGGCCTACACTGGGCAGCTCCTGTACTAATCATAACACCCCTCCCTCCACCTTGGCAGTCTTCCTATTATCACTTGTCTTCCCTGTACATACAATCATCTAACCTTCTCTTGAAATTATGGAGCTTGTTGGTGTTGACCACATGACTGCTAAGCCTGTTCTGCTCATCTACCTCTTTGTTTGTGAACAAATTCCTGCCAATCTTTTTTTCCTAAAACTAAACTTATCTAGCTTATATCCATTACCTCAAATTCTGTTCTGATTGTTTACTATGAGAATGTCACTTATATCACCTTTTATTAATTTCTTTTACCCATTTAAATACTTTCATGTCCTCATGCACCCTGCTGTCCAGTGAATGCAGGTTGAGTAATTTTAGCCTATCTTTAAACAGTCATCCTCTCAGTCCTTGAATCATCTTAGTCATCCTTTTCTGCATATGCATTATTGTAATGTAAGATGATTTTCCTATTACTCTGTTATCACATGGTTGTCATTTGTGGCTTTGGCCATATTGGTTAGCAGCCTTACAGCAAGGATATCTATCCATATGCTTATTCCAATATTGTTTCAGCAACTGATGTAGTGGAGGAAAAGAATAGGAGAATGTATGACTAATTGTAGCGTCTTTTTGACAGGCAAGCCAACCAGTTAAACCTTTGGTAGTAAGACCAACCACCAACAACATCTCCAGTAACAGCACTATGAGTAACAGCAGCAACACCAACAGCAGCAGTTCTACTACTGCTGCCACCATTGTTGCCGTTAATTCCAACTCATCATCCAAGCCAACACCACCTCCATCCACCCCAACTAAACCTGTATCAGGTAGTTTTTGTTTGTGCATTCAGTCAATTGACTTAGATACTGGAGTCTTTTAGCGATATTAGTCTCACTTAGATAAATGATAGTTGGTACAGCTATTGTGCTATGCAGCCAGTTGGTACAGCTATTGTGCTATGCAGCACCCCCCCCCCTTTTTTTATTTATTTTTTTATTTATTTATTTTTTTACCTAATATTCTTTCTCTCATCACTTGAGGTTATTGACAAAGGGATGTATCTACCTCCCAGGCTACATTCTGACATGTATACAATTGCCTTCCCCAATTGTTCAAGAATTGAAACAGCTTGAATCATACACATAAAGTGGATGAAAATACCTCTATTCAAGACTATCTGCAGTTACAACTTGCCTTCTTTTGCATTCAGCAATCCCCAAGATGCTCAGCTCTTTCATAATTATGAGTATAGCATCCTTTGCAGTCATCACCCAACCATCCTTTGTCTTGAAGTTGTTTGTATACAATTTTAAACATATGCATTTTTCAGGTTCCACTTCTCAATCCACTCCAAACAACAGCAGCACAAGCTCAGGCATTTCCAACCATCTTGTCACCTCAACCTCACAACATAACAGTACAGGCAAGTTGATTTCTTAATATAAAATGTTCAAAACTATGCATATGAATAGTTTTATATAGAAGATATAAAGATTAGGAACAAAATGTAAAGAATTGTGTCTAATTATGTGCAAAGAAGTGGGCCAGAAAACTGACATAATTTTTTTTGGTGAATTAGAAAATGGTTCAGAAGGAAGTGAATACGGTATGGAAGTTACATTAGAGCAAGAAAAGAGCATGATATACCTTCCATATTTCTTTTTATTCACAGAATCTCATAATTTGTGATGGCTAGAGCTTATATTAAATTTTGAGGTTATACTTCAGAGAAGAACAGGGTGTTAAGATAGTAAGATTTGTGAAAAGTTAAAGAAGATAATTGGATCAGATATGAGAGATGTAGAGTGAAGGGGAAGATCACAGATGGGATGGATGGACAATGTGAAGATGCAAGAGGATCAAGTAGAGAGCAGTTATTGATACAGAAGTGTAAAGGCCCTTTGTGGGAATTTTTCCCTCATGTGATCTGATCAAATTATTTGATTGATTGCAGTAAAGGATATGTATCTATTGTCATTGAGCTGATTGGTTGCAGTAAAGGAAGTGTATGTATTGTCATTGAACTGATCTGTTGCAGTAAAGGAAATATATCTATTGTCATTGAGCAAGGGTAATTTTTCCTGTTTTCATTGTGCTGAGATTTTAACTGTCTTTAAATTGATAGAAAATTACTGATAAAAAATTTGTTAATGACCAGTGTGCATAGTTTACTATGTAGGTGTTAGGATCAGTGCTTTTATGATGATTAGTTAAGATATATATATATATATATATATATATATATATATATATATATATATATATATATATATATATATATATATATATATATGGTGTATGTGAGTAATTATTTATATAAGAAAATTGATTGCCATAAATAGAATTGATTAATGTGACTTAGTTGTAAGCTTCATAGTTTTTTTTATGTATGTGTTTGTGTTAGTGTGTTTGCACATGTGTGTGTGTATGCTTATGAGCTGGTGAAGAGATTTCTGTATATTTTACTGTGGATAACACTATTCATAATTGTTTGGTTGATTGCAATATTGCTAGCCATCAGTGTCCCTGTCCATCAGTTTTCTAATATATACTATGTTCTGTAAGTTCTATGGCACGAAATAGTGAGTGTATACTTGACTTTTGCAGGAAGACATTCACCTGAATCAAGTGGAGTGATGAACAGTGGTATTGTCAATAATACTGTTGGAACTGGCAGCAGCAACAGCAGCAGCAGCAGTAGCAGCAGTAGCAGCAGCAGCAGCAGCAGCAGTTGCAGTAATAGCAGCAACAATAGCAGTGGCAACTCCGTATCCAGTAGTACTGGTAGTGGAAATAGCAGCAGCAGCAACAGCAGCAGCAGTAATGGGCCCAGCAGTGGAGTGAGCAGTAGTGTCAGCATCACATCCCCTCAGGGCAGTCTGTCAGGAAGTGCGACTACCACACCTGCACTACCCTCTGGGGTACCTACTCCATCCACACCAGCATCACATCCCGGCCATACACCAACTATGGTAAAGTGACTAGAAATGTACAGACAATTTAATATTTTTACTTTTAATGTTATGTAAATAGGAGGGCATATGGAGGGAATGGAGGACAGAAAGCTAGTAAAGTGAATAATAAGGTCAGATATGCATAGAGGAAGGTTTAAGAGGAAAACCTTGCTTGGAATAGATGAATGTTTTCAAGAAAGCACTGAACAAGAGAGGAATGACTGTGCAGCCAGCAAGGGTGATTGTGCGTGATTGAGGTGAATGGCAACAGTGGCAAGAGCATGAAAATTATGTGGTCTTGTCAACCCTTGAGAGGGGATGTGGGTGCATCTGGTGGGACCAATTGGTGTATGGACCCAGTTAGGGTGCGGAGAACTCTATAAGAAGTATTCTGCCTTTGCTGTGGTCTAGGGATTGGAGTAGGTTTGGGTTGGGAAGTCTTATTATGAAGGGGCAGGGATAAGCCAGAGTGTGCTGTTAGTCCTTGATGTGGCCAGTTTTGTTGTGCCTAAGCTCTTGGTGTCTATTAGGGTTGACCACGAGACTATCCCATTCTATCAGGAGGCTGACAGGGATAAGAATATGGGTGGTGTGTGTATGAGTGTGATGTGTTTTCTCTATGCCATCCTGTGTGGAATTGCCAGCCTGGTATATAGATAGATAGAATTATTATAATAAATTCAGGGGGGTCCTTGGTTTATGATGTCTTCGACCTACGGTGTTTCGTGGTTATATCGCCATGCAGTGCTTGAGGAAGACAGCTTTGTTTACATTCACTTGTTGTATGCCAGTAGGAACCTGCCGAAACGATCATTACTCCCAGTGAGGTCCAAAGCACTGGACCAGGGGGGTGCTTTGAACTTATTGTTACACCCAGCTGTGACCTTCCTGAAAGTTTCTTTTTGTGTCTCATAATACAAGGGGACAGTCACAGCCTGCCCTTCAAAGACAACTCTCTTCCTTCACACAAAACTACAAGCACCTAATTACACACACACCCTTCACTCAAATTTCAAAATCATGGTGACTCCTCTACCAGCCTCGGAGTTCCCATCTGGGGAGGGGACCACAAATGTCCCCAGGTCAGACTGCTCTTCTGGTATTGACCCTAAGTGTCTTGACACCTCAACTTTTTCTTCATTAATTTCTGCAACATTTATGGTCTTAGATCTAATTTTTAATCTGTAGAACATCACCTCTCCTCTAATAGATCTCATCTTTTCCTCACTGAAATACAGGTGTCTGAGGCAACTGACAGTAGCCCCTTTTTCTGTTCCCTCCTACTTTCTCTATCCTCATTTTCAATCCAAAGTTGGATGTTGCGTTTATGTGCGCAATGACTTAACCTGCTCTCATGCCCACGCTCTTGAATCTTATGAGTTTTCCACCATCTGGCTATGACTACAGAGTCACTCAAACTAAATTTGTCTGTGCTGTATACCTCTTAGCTAACTCCTCTGACTATAAGAAATTCATTGACTACTTAACTTCCAAAGTGGAACACATTCTGACTCTCTTGCCTTTTGTGGAGATCTCCATTCTTGGAGACTTCAGTGTTCACCACCGGCTTTGGCTCTCCTCTCCCTTCACTGACCATCCTGGTGAACTAGCCTTCAACTTTACTATCCTCCATAACCTAGAACAATTGGTGCAACACCCTACTTGTATTCCTGACTGTCTTGCTTGGAGATATGCCCAACATTCTTGACCTTTTCCTAACCTCTAATCCTTCTGCTTATGATGTTACCCTCTCTTCTCCATTGGGCTCCTCCAATCACTATTTAACATCTGTATCTTGTCCTATTGCTCCAATCCCTCCTCAGGATCCCCCTAAGAGGAGGTGCCTATGGTATTTTGCCTCTGCTAGTTGGGGGGACCTGAGGAGGTATTTTGCTGATTTTTCCTTGGAATGACTACTACTTCCGTGACAGAGGTACGTCTCTGTGTGCCGAGCGCGTAACAGAGGTGATAGTGTCTGGCACGAAGGCATACATCCCTTACTCTTTTTTTCGATCTAAAGCTTCCAAACCTTAGTTTAACATAGCCTGTTCTCGTGCTATACATGATAGAGAGTTGGCCCACAGCCTTCCATCATCAGAATCTCATACACTTTATATTTCTGCCCAGAACAATGCCAAGTCTGTTCTCCAGCTAGCCAAAAACTCCTTCATTAATAGAAAGTGTCAAAATCTTTTAAGATCTGACTCCCATCATGACTTCTGGCATCTAGCCAAAAACATCTCCAATAACTTTGCTTCTTCTTCTTTCTCTCCTTTATTTCAACCAGATGGCACCACTGCTATCACATCTGTCTCTAAAGCTGAATTCTTTGCTCAAACCTTTGCTAAAAACTCTACCTTGAACGATTCAGGGCTTGTTCCTCGCTCTCCTCCACCCTCTGACTACTTCATGCTACCTTTTAAAATTCTTTGCAATGATGTTTTTCATGCCCTCGCTGGCCTAAACCATCGGGAAGCTTATGGACCTGATGGGGTCCCTCCTATTGTTCTCCAAAACTGCTGCTCCATGCTTGCACCTTGCCTAGTCAAACTCATTCAGCTTTGTCTGTCAACATCTACCTTTCCTTCTTGCTGGAAGTTTGCCTACATTCAGCCTGTTCCTAAAAAAGGGTGACCATTCTAATCCCTCAAACTACTGGCCTGTTGCTTTAATTTCCTGCCCATCTAAAGTTTTTGAATATATCCTCAACAGGAAGATTCTGAAACATCTATCACTTCACAACCTATCTGATTGCCAGTTTCGGTTCCGTCAAGGCTGCCCTACTGGTGATCTTCTGACTTTCCTTACTGAGTCTTGGTCATCCTCTTTTAGAGATTTTGGTGAAACTTTTGCTGTTGCCTTAGACATATCAGAAGCTTTTGACAGAGTCTGGCACAAAGCTTTGATTTCCAAACTACCCTCCTACAGCTTCTATCCTTCTCTCTGTAACTTCATCTCAAATTTCCTTTCGGGCCGTTCAATTGCTGCTGTGGTAGACGGTCACTGTTCTTCTAAATCTATTAGCAGTGGTGTTCATGAGGGTTCTGTCCTGTCACCCACTCATCTCGTCTCATCAACTCCTCTCCTCTAACTGACTGTTCAGCCTCTTTCTCATCCTCTTGATGTTGCATCTCTTGCTATCTTCTACTGCTATTTTCATGCTAACTGTTCTTCTGATCCTGCTAACTGTATGCCTCCCCTCCTCCCACAGCATCACGGCACAAAACTTTCTTCTTTCTGTCACCCCTATTCTGTCCACCTCTCTAATGCAGGAGTAAATTAGTATTCCCAATCATTCATCCCCTTCATTGGTAAACTCTGGAACTCCCTGCCTGCTTCTGTATTTCCACTTTCCTATTACTTGAACTCCTTCAAGAGGGAGATTTCAAGACACTTATCCTTCAATTTTTGACCACCACTTTGGACCCTATTTGGGACTGGCATCTCTGGGCCTTTTTTTTTTTTTTTTATTTATTTATTTTTTTTTTTTATAGCCCTTGGCTGGTGTCCCTTCTACATAAAAAGTCTCTCTCTCTCTCTCTCTCTCTCTCTCTCTCTCTCTCTCTCTCTCTCTCTCTCTCTCTCTCTCTCTCTCTCTCTCTCTCTCTCTCTCTCTCTCTCTCTCTCTCTCTCTCTCTCTCCCCTGCTTTCCTGCCCTGCCCTTCTCCCCCTTCCCTCTTTCCCTCCCCATTTCTTCCCTCTCCCTTTCCTGCCCTCCCTCTTCTCTCCCTTCTTCCATCTAGCCCCCCCCTTCTCTCTCTCTCTCTCTCTCTCTCTCTCTCTCTCTCTCTCTCTCTCTCTCTCTCTCTCTCTCTCTCTCTCTCTCTCTCTCTCTCTCTCTCTCTCTCTCTCTTTCTCTCTCTCCTCTGGTTATTTCCTTTCCTTCTCATTTTCCTTTCCCTTTCTCTTTTCATTTTGTTTTAGACCTCGAGGCCTCCTTGTCACCTCCCCTCCTCCTCATCTGTCAAAGATAAGGGACAAAAGAGGGGAAAGGGGAGGAGGGCAGGGAAGTGAGAGAGAGAGAGAGAGAGAGAGAGAGAGAGAGAGAGAATTTTATTAGTAGTAATATTATTAGTAACAATACTTGTGCTTTGTGTACTACTGCTTCAACTCCACACCTATAGACCTAGGCTTATAGGCCTAGGCATATTTACACATTAGACACACAGTAATTATTAGATGTTTTTTTTTTCTTTTTTTTTCCAAGAAAAGTGTGTCTAATGCACCAGCAAATACGGTACTTATGAGTTCTGACTTATGGCGAAAATCGCGTTACATCATGGCATAGGAATGGAACTCTGACATAAGGCAAAGACCCCCCTGTATTATTATTATTATTACAACTCTTAGATTAACAAAATGCAATGGAGTGTGGACAAATTTGTTGTTATTCATATAGTCAGTGGTAGTTTAAATTTAACACATAATTGAGCATATTAAAAAATATATATATATATATATATATATATATATATATATATATATATATATATATATATATATATATATATATATATATATATATTGATTGTCAGAATGGCATAAAAGGTTTTTCTTCTTCTAATTTCTATCATCTTTATATTATAGATAATTTTGAATATAATTTTACAGAATTCAGCAGAAACTGCAGTATCTCTGAAGGTGATAGCACAGAAGAAAGTCAATGAAGTCAATTCCACGTCAATACCACCATCAGGTTTGTAGCTGTTTTGTATACCTGAGTGCTTGAATGAATAGTCAATATCTCAGCAAAAACACACACTCCCTACATTGTGCATCATCTTAAACTAAGTAAGAGCAGTACATGAGGTATCATGTGGAGTAGTTAGACAAGCATCAGAGTTGCCAGTTTGCAGTTTGGTTTATATATTACTATTTTGACATTTATTCCTTCATCTGACCAAGTTGCTTGTATGGAAGAGCAGCTGTAGGTATAGGCAAGAATCTTATGGAATCTAGGGTGCTTTGACTAACACTGCATGCAAGAATAATCAGACATCCACCACTCCCTTTGCTTAGGTGTCACAATTAGAGACGTCGCAGTGAGCGTTTTGATACCAGATAGCGCCAGAATTTTTAATTCTCGCCGGAAAATAAATACTTTTTGGGGCAAGGTTTTACAAGCTTACAAAAGTGTATCGTTGCACAGTAATGCGTCTGAATTTTAAGTCAATTAATTTCGTGATAACTGACAGCACATGACATTGTTTGAGCCTCTATTCATAATTTCAGATGATATTCTTAAAAGAGCCTATAAGTGTATCAAGGCAGGCAATCTGTAATTTTCTACTGACCTCAATGGAAGTATACTAATATATACTTGCATTTTCATGTACTAAACAACAGGCAAATCCATTTAATGTAAAGAAAATATAATTTTGTATCAGAGACTTTATTTTTGCGGTACGATCACTATCCTTGGGTACTTGGGCAGCGAGCAAACCAAAACACAGGACCACACTTACTCGACTACCCTGCACAATGGATACATCACCGCCACAATCATGGACTAAAGCGGAATTAAGAAAATTTCTGAAAGAACGAGCTATACCCTATTCTGGATATAGTAAATCAAAGTAAAGGCCTTTGTATCGGCAGAACTGAGAGGCTATTGTTTACACTTTACACTCCTTCCTAACAGCACGCGGCGCTTTCTTTAACTGAAGAATAATGATCAAGATAAGTACGTCGTACGTCCGCCAGCGGTGCTGTTCTTTTTTTTATTTAACATTACTTTCATATACAGGACGTGTCAGTGATATCTGATATTTTTCAACATTCCCAGATAAAATGCACAAGCCGAAGTCAACATCCTTTTATTTTTACTGTTCATACTTACTTAAAAAAAAATCATTACCTATTTTTAGTTTTATCTTATAATTCAATTAACAAAGCCTTATTATACACCAGTAAGTATGAATATTAATATTAAGGGTTATGTTTTTAATTTTAGATACACTTGTGCAGCAATTCATGCTGTACTTTTCCTGCACATCGATTTCAAATTTAGCTAAGACACCCCTTTGCCCCAGGAAATCGGAGACAATTAAAAATGCTGGCGCTGATAGGTATCTACCAGCCTCACTGCGACGTCTCTAATTGCCAGATCTTATGCTTTAAGTTCAATGTTTCTGATACTAATCTACAGATAAATTTTAAATTTTACACAAACAAAAAATTCATTGCTGTTTTTTAATTAAATTTTCTTGTGTTTATTACACACAGCAGTTAGCTAGTGTAACATGAAGTAGCTCTGGGAATAATGCTGACATTCTTCTGGCTTGTATAAGTCCTCTGTATCTTCAAATTTGTGGTCATGTGACTTGTTCAGTCATACATTTCTATGGATGTGGAATGCCTTCTGACAATGAGTATTTGGACCACCCAATGCCTTGGCCATCTGGTTTACAGGCCCACAATACAAAAAAAGAGACTGAGGCCATTAATGTGAGTTCTTTTATGGTAAAAATGATCTGGTATGTGCTAATAATGACTGCATTGCTAGAATGAGTTCTTCACAGTGTTGTGATCTTAGTAATAGTGGCACTATTTCTATAGGTTTTGAGAACTTGCTTCTTCTGATCACTCTGCTCAGTGTCATATATATATAAACATGAAAAGGCTCTAGCTGTAATTTATATTCTATACTATAATGTAATTTTCATTTAATTTCTTGCTCTTTCACTTACAGTGTTGGATACCAATAATTGTGTTGTGAGCAGCACTACTACCACTACCACCAACAATACAAATAGCAACAATAACACTACCAGCACCACCTGTTCAACGAAGAACGCAGGAACCTCAGAAGCCCATATTCCTCCCCTATTAGGAGTTGCTCCTCTTGGACCAGCACAGCTGACAGTGGAACATGAGTTACAGTTTAAGATGTTACAAGCGGCCTTTTTCCATATGCCTCACCCGTCCGATTCGGAAAGACTGAGATTACACCTGCCGCGCCAGCCCTGCCAGACACCTCTATACTACCCACAGGTGAGCTAATGTTAATACCATTGGTAAGTACTGGGATTTGTTTGATTACAAATGTACACCTTGTTTGCTTTGTTAGTCTTGAGAATTGATTTAGTGAAGACATGTTAATACCTTACGGAGCAGTGATGCATTTTTGTCAGTAATGTGTGCTAGTTCGTAAGTCAGTATTGAGTTATAAGTATAGTAATCTCTTGAAAAGACCCTCTGTATTTTGAGTTTTCATGCAAGGAATCCATTTTTATGTTTTAAATCTGAACAGTGAAATAAAGAAGATGCATTTCAGCATCCTTACCTACCCAAACTCTTCCCGCACATTTTATAAAAGAAAGGGAAAAAAGATGCTCTTAAATGACAATACTGGTATGTAATAGTAATCACTAGAAGACTTAAATTGTCTTAGACTATATACATGTACATATTGCAAGCCAGTACCCAGTAGTGATTGGTTTTGGCTGATTGTTGGGATAAGTCTCTTGATGGTAGAAAATTGATGATTGTGGAGGAAGCAGAACCATTTGTATGGCAGGTGTAGCAAGCTGAGTCTTAGGAAAAAAAAAAAATAGTGACATTCTGTTGCTTGGCCACTAATTCTTTTGATTGAAGAAGCTCCTCATAGCATCTCACCAAGGCTTTGACATAATTGTGGACTTTGTAGCTCCTGTCCACCTCTGGATCAAGCTGAAATGCTATTTTAGTGACTTCATAGATGTCCAGAATGTTTTCAAGTGCTGGAGTTGTCAAGTCAGTGATAATGAAGATTTAGGCTCTGAAGCATCCTGTCTGGTTGCCTTCAATTCCATGAGATCCTTGGTTGAGAGGATGTACAAAACATTGCCATGTCTCTTGTTTTCTCACCACTAGTGAGACAGTTTTGTTTGGTGCATGTGATTTGAAAAGCCCTTCGAAGAGATTTTCTTAACTTTGAGGAAAATCATTTGGTATAGGGGCTTTTTGTCTTGTGTGTTACTTTTGTAACTGAAGGTTTGTTTATTTGACCCATTTATAACAAAGACATCAGTTATTAATATATATGGTTCTCAAGTAAATTATACTCAGTAAATTGGTCAGATAGCATATTGGTCAAATATGTTGTATGCTGAGTATGTTACTGTAGCAGGCTGATATCACTAGCAGGTTACCTAGACAAGGCATTATGTTACACTTGTCTCATTGTATGGAAAAAATATAGGGAATGGAGTTCCCAGTCCCATCATTGTCATCTTTTATGAGATGCAGGAAAAAACATTCTAACCCAGCCACAAAGTGTGCTTCCAGGATATGTTCCCACAGATTATCACAGTTTCTCACTAAGCTCTGCTTACATTTACTTCTGAATGGGGCAGAGCTTTTACAAACTTTAGGAGGTTATGTTTAATTAAATTAGGTTTGTTTGACTTAGGATTAGATTGGTGTAATTATTAGTGCATTCACCTTTAATTTGTGATGAATTCATCAAACTTTGAAATAATGTACATTGGTTTTTCAAAGATATATTTAGATCATCATGAGAACATAAACAGACCTATCCTAGCATTACTGAACCTAATCTGAATTTCATATAATACAACTATAATCTCTCAACCTGATTGAATTATTCAAGTTTTAGTGTATTTTGGAAGCTCCATCCCCTGAGAATCAGTCACAGCTTGTTTACAGTTTGAGAAAATGCCCATAACTTGCAAAGTAGAATTTATATTTGACATCAGCTCCTTAGAGAAAGTATCATGTCTTAGGAAGAAGAAGAAAAATGGCAGTTTGCTAAGTTGGTGGCATCATTGTTAATGAAAAGTTGGTGTATTTTGGTTCTTAATTATCATGATTCAAAATATGAACCGCATATAAGATTTAATAGAGTATAATGGTAGATAGATGGCATCACAGAACCTGCATCTTAGATTTATTATGATAAAAGTAAAACCAATACCTTTTCATGTGCTGCTTTAGGCTCATATGTAGTAAAAGCTGTTTACAATATATTTTTTTCTTTCAGGTCTCACCACCAATGTCAGATACAGTTGACTTCTTCCAGAGGCTATCCACAGAAACTCTATTCTTTATCTTTTACTACATGGAAGGTACCAAAGCCCAGTATCTGGCTGCTAAGGCACTTAAAAAACAATCTTGGAGATTTCATACCAAATATATGATGTGGTTCCAGCGGCATGAAGAACCAAAGGCTATCACAGATGAATATGAACAGGTCAGTAATATTTTTGTTAATGTTTTTAACATTCATATTTTTATGAAACATCAATGTCAGCCATTTCATGATTATATATCTGAACTGAGACAGGTCTCAGTAACTTGAGTAAAATTCAGTGTTTAACTTTTTAGGTTAATGCTTTTTATAATGCACAATGCACATCATTTGCCATTCTTAAACATGTGACACAACACATGAGATACTGCAGAAGAAGGATGACATTTCAATTGAGAGACTTAAAGAGAAATTAAAGTAAAGCCAAAATGATTGTGCGTGACGCAGAAGTGAGTCCAGATGTTAGGTGGTGTTTTGGAAGGAAGTGAAGAGCATGTAAACAGAGACATTGGGGAAGGAGCAGAGCATGAGAGTAGGGGCTGAGGGAGGCCTTGTTTCATCTACCTTACTTATCAGGGAAATCATTCTAGTACATAGAAGGTGGTTAGGCTGGGCAGAAGGGGTTTTGAAAAGTGGCTACCTATGAAGAGATATATTCATATCATATAGGAAGTAGTACAATAGTGCATTGTTGAAGTGGCTTCATCAGCATAAAAGCTGCATATTCAGTATATGATCTAACTCTTTAAGGAGTTTTGGAGATAAAGAAAAACATTGCAGGTTAAGGAATACATTTTAGTTAACTATATTCATTGCAATTTTTTAAGGATTAATATATGGAATGAAAATATGTCAAGTAGTTGATGTTATAAGTGCAGCAGGCAGTGCATTAAGAGATGGGATAATTATATTGATTGGACAGGATGGTGTTAACTTTATTGTAAACAAATCAGTATTAAGAATGGGCTTTAATTGTTGGCCACTGTTGTCACACTCATATATGTAATTTTCATGGATTATTTAAATTGTTAATCCTTGAGCTAATCAGATCTAGGGAGTCTCATGGGGATTTTTCAGTAGAGTTTTGAAGGGAAAGTGTATTTTATAATATGTTAAATATGTCACTATTAATTCCTGGTTTCAAGAACTCCATCATACTGGCACAAACTTGGAATTGGTACAATATTTTTGTCATGGGAATTGAAAGTGATATTGCAGTTTCATATTCTTCATTATTCATACGTGTAAATATAACAAAAGGAGCTTTCCATAGTTGCTGTCACGTAGTATGCATTTAATTATTATACACTTGAAGTGCTGTTAAGGTTTTTGATATCCACAACATGGTATTATGATTGCATCTCTTTTTGAGGTACATGGTATGATAGTTATATTTCTTTTGGGGCAGAGTGTCTTTGAAATTGAAAATATGTCAGTTGAAATGACATCTATTTTAGAGTCTTAAAGATGTTCTTTCATTTGTTCCAATCATTTTAAGAGAAGGATAAATAAATATTGAGCCCTTTTACTGCTTCTCCAGATTCAGGGTGCTTTACATATAATGGTATATACATCAGTAAAAGGTGTGCAATGTGGTGGTGGAGAGGTTTGGCAGTCTGTGTATTAGTGAATGCATATGAGAGAACATGTTTAGTGCCACATCATGTTCAGATTTTCATATTTGATTCGTATGTTTATTATTTACTGAATCTGCTTTTCATTAATTTTTAGTATGTTACTTAAAAATAAATAAAAATAAATAAATAAATACATTTTTTAGAAGGAAGTATGACTTACTAAGTATAAATGCTTTATTTTTTATCTGCTTTATCTTTCTTGTCAAAAACTGTGTAGAATCCAAAGTTGTCGTCAAACTTTCAAATGCAGGAATTAACTTGCATACGTGTTAAGACAGTGTGCAATGCCCAGTTTAATCCAATTCCTGTGATACACTACATCATAGAAAATATTAAGCCCTCAGATTTAATAATGTTAGATACAGTAAAATCCCTCTTATCCGGCATCAACGGGACCGCCGACATGCCGGATACTTGAATATTGCCGGATACTTGAATAGAAGTGAAATTATGTCCACAATCACCACCCTACACTCACGCATCTTACCATAACAATGATCAGCTGATCTTAATCAGCAGCTGATCTGATTAGCTGCTTAAGTGTAAGCACAATACGCTTCCTCTTTTCTACAACTTTAGGCATGATGAAGGCGTCAGGCGATAAACAGTGCACACGCGGGACTGAGTCACTGAGTAAACACAGTGCAGTGGGCCGCAGGTGGCGCGAAGCAGTGCACTCTGGTGGTGAGGGGACAAAGTATGCCTCGCGCTGGAATTTTAATTGATTTTATGAGTACACATTGATTTTTTATTGATTTTAAGGCTCGGGGAAAAATGTGCCGGATACTTGAAGCTGCCAGATACTCGAATGCCAGATGAGAGGGATTTTACTGTATAGTGGAAAGAAAGATCCAGGTGGTATATTAATTTCCCCTAGAGATAACCATGCTTTTTGACAGTTATTCTGAAATACTGAAAGGACATGATACACTACTTCATAGCACTGGACAAAGGTGTTTCAGGTTTATTTGCTAAGTATGGGGACATCATTTCTTGAATAGTTCTTGACTTTTTTTTTTTTTTTCACTGGGAAGTATTGAAGCTCCATGAAGAGAAAGCTTTGCTTTTTCTTGGAGACATTGTGATTATTATGTTCCTGAATTTGAGATCACAATCCCTTATTCTCTAGCTAGTAACTTGAAAATTTTTTTTCTTTCCTTTTCTTTTCTTATAATGCTTTCATCTGAGGCAGGGCAGGAACCTCACTATACATGATTTATATTGTAAAGAGAATGTTGTAATAGGTATTTCATTGGCAACCTCTAGGTTTTTCTTTATGAAATACATGTACATATGAAATGCAACATTTTGAATTTGTGTAGTTTACTTTATTTATTTAAATATAATTCTTTTCATTTGCTTAAAAAATAACATGCCGTTGACTAATTTTTCCATTGCAGGGCACGTACATCTACTTTGACTATGAAAATTGGGGCCAGAGAAAAAAGGAAAATTTCACTTTTGAATACCGGTTCTTGGAAGACCGGGATCTGAACTAAGATTCTGACGTTAACCAAGGATCTCATTCACACTTCCCTTGGCACACTTTCCACACTGAGGGCAGTTGTGCTTTTCTGAGTGATAATTATTCATACTGTAAGTGCAAGGAGGGGATGTTGGAGAGGGCTTGGGAAGGACCAAGGCAGGCTGCTAGGGAGAATATTTTTCCTTTCTCAGACCAGACCTCGTCCCAGCCCTACCACTACCCGTGTTGTTCACTGCTTCCCAATAAAGTCAGGTGTCATGGCTGCCACAACCACTGTTATACCATGATATGTGATAGTCTCTTATCTATTCCATTTGTAGTTTTTGTAAATCTTCCCCCTCCCAAATAGAGCATATCTATTTTTACGAGGAGAGTTGTCTCTTGCCCATACCACAGACTTGTGTTTCCACAAGGTCTGCAAGCTTGAGTTGAGTACAATTACCCACACACACACCACTCTTTGATCTCGTCTTTCAAATTCTAGGGTTTAGATTTGTAAGTTTTATGCATTGTACATTTTTGCTCAAATATGTGGATGCAGCATTCTGTGCAAGTAGTATTTTGTTGCCAGCCAGTATTATCCTCCTGTTATTTTTGTTTATTATTTGCATTGTTAAAGTCACAGTTTGAAGAATGCCAAAGATCTGTGGTGCATCTACTTGTCAGCCATTTTAAAATATGTATATACATATGTTAAATTTATGCCTCAGTGATGTTCCTTAACAACCAGAGAAGTTGGACTAGTTACATAACTGAATCACATGCAGAAATTTTTAAAATGTCAGTTTCAGCCCTTATATAAGTGTTTATCTTATGTTCCTCTACTTAATTTGTGAGAGCTGGTATCATTTTTAGTCTTTGGGAAAGTTCAGCATTGTTTTTGCTGTACAGATTGAACTTAACTTTTTTTTCCAAATTTTCTTTGCTAAAATTACTTTTCCTCATCTAGTGATGAAGTATGTAACAGTACAGCACTGCTACCTGATGAATATGAAGAAGTCTGGTGGCCTGGAATCATAAGTTGTTAGTTGGTCTTTTTAGTTTCATTGTCACTCAGGGTGAAAGAGGTAGACTTCTCCCAAGAATTTATAACAGACTAGATTTTATTTACATAAAATTCCTTTCTGGGGCCCCCAATTTTCTAGTTTTTCATTTCATGATTTTTTTTTTTCCCCCCTCACTAGAGCTGTTCAGGGACTGAAAATGTTCTCCTGTAAAGATAAAATCATTAAGTGATTTGATTTTGTGACAATATTTTATGTTTTAATTGAAGTAATTTTGTGGTGTCGTCATATTTCAGCAAAACTGGCATTAAAGACCTTTAAAACTTTGTGGATTTCAGTTTTAACAAATCACAACAAGATTGCACTTCAGCAAATTCAGTAAACAAATTTTCTTGTATCAAATAAATTAGTTATTCTATCATAGTGATAAGGAAATTATTCTTTAAAAATATCATGGGGTAGTTGCATTTTTCAATAATTATGACATATGCAAGTAGAGGATTTCTTTGTTGAGAGAGTCAGTCACTTGCTCAAAGCAAAGATGCAGCTGACATACTTATGGAAGCCCCCAGACATCAAAGTGTCCAGCAAAGGAGTAGGATTATGTAGATAGTGTACAGTCGTTGTAGACTTTTTATACAGTGTAAATGATATTTTTATACTGTCCTTGACATCCCTACAGAGGTATGCAGTGTAGATGGGAGGGACAACCTTTCATGGTTGATTTGGAACATCAATTTATTTGTTTGAAAAATCCACTTACCACCTGTAAGTTATAACATCAATGGATATGTGCTTCTCTTGTCAGTTTCAGAAAGCCTAATTTTCCTACACAGTCTACTTGAAAAATTGTGCCTCAATTCATAACTGTTAGAGAGAGATATCCATTGATTTTATTCCTTTCAGATTTTTTGTTCTTATTTTATAATTATTATAATTTTATTTAAATCTTTTTTTTTCTAAGGTTGGCATCTCAGTAAGACATTATCAAGTTTCTAAACCCAATCTATCCAATGAGACTTCTAAACTTTCAAGGTTTAGAGTAGATAGTATATTCAGTTTTTCTTTCTTTCCAATCTGTTACTCATGGGATGTGAGAGTGGTTGTGGTGTCATGGAACAATGGGACAAACAACACAGTTTGAGAATAGAGGACAAAGGTGTTTATATAAAAGTGATATAAAATACACTCTATTTCCTGTGGAGTGGAGTATCTTATTTTTCCCAATATAATTTTATTGATTTCACATGAATGTCTTGTATATCTTCCCTAATTATAATGAATTAAGTTTTCCTCACACACACACATACACACACACACATGATGTATGAAGGAGGCCAGCCCAAGGAGAGAGAGAGAGAGAGAGAGAGAGAGAGAGAGAGAGAGAGAGAGAGAGAGAGAGAGAGAGAGAGAGAGAGAGAGAGAGAGAGAGAGAGAGAGAGAGAGAATGTTAAAAGGAAAAAGATTTCTCAGAGGATAAATTAGTTCCAGAAATGTCCAAATACTTCTCTTGAAACACAGAAACATTAAAAGGAGAAAAAATGGTAACAGCAGAATTCCAAAGGGATGAATATATATAATTGTGTGTGTGTATGTGTGTGTGTGTAATATGCAATGAAAAAGCAATAGGTTTAATGATGAAACTAAACAAGATACCAAATTAAATTACTAAGGTACACACAAGCATACAATAAGAATATTGTAGTTTTATGAAGATGTAGAACAAAAAGTGTGGGTTTGATGATTTTTAGAAAACTGGAATTAATTTATATGATAGGTGATGCTAAAATGCATGATTAGTAAAGGAGAATTATATAAATAGGTGAAATTAGTGTGTTGCCTTCATTCAATTTGTGATTGTGAGATTAGTAGAGAGGAATTCTATGGACAGACAGAAAATTAATGGGTTACCTTCATCAAATGTGTGAATATGAGATATTTAGTGTGTTGAAAACTGAGGATGCTATATACAAGAAAACAGATGGAAAGTTGACTTGGTTGAAGTACCTAATTTAGATTCACTGATAGATGATGTACAGGTAGATATGAGTGAGAATATGATGATTGGTAAGGGACATAAGAAACAAGAAAGATGGGTTGCTGCTTTACACACACAAAAAAATAAAAAAATAAAAAAATAAAAAATTGAAGACATATATGTAAGAAATTGACATAAATAAGGATGATACTATAAGAAAATAGAAGCTGCAAGAAACTGCCTACATCTACATGGAATCAAGGATTATGTAAGTGGAGGATGAGTGGGGTGAGAGGTCATCCTCCTGGATGTGTTCTTATTTGGTAAAAACAGTAAAACATAAAAAAGAGAGGGGGTGGCTTGGTCCATGTTAGGATGGAAGGAACAATTTTGACCAATTCTGCAAGTAGGGAAAAGGAAGTGTGTTTCCCATAGTGTATGTACTATAAATTTAGTCTAATACTTTAGATAAAGGAGCTCTCCACCCATCTGTGTGCTTGTAGTCCCACAATGTAAACTAATATGGCAACATTGTAACCCCAGTGATATTCTATGATTCTACAAATGCACGTACAACCAGTAATACACTTTTAACGCATCAAAGTTTAGTGTCCATGTCTTGCAGCCATAAAGCAAGAAAAGGAGTTCAAGTGATGTGAAGTCTCAAAACTTGAAACCTATATAAATGATGGCAATGCCATACTTATACTGAGCGAATTCATAAACCTGAGTAAGGCTAGTGCATCACTGAAGGAATAATATGAAACTGCCATTTACCACCTTTTGTGGTGTGCTACTGTCCTTGAGGTCTCTGGAGCTTCCTGCATTTATAAATAGCAGACATCTTCCGAACCTTCAACCTGATCACAGTCCTTCTAGTGGATCAACAGCTACTACCTCCTCATCAATTAAAAGTCTATTTAGAGATCAATCACAACTACTCAAAGGAATTTGTCTAACAAATCTAGGAAACAATAATCATTCACTCATCCACTCAGTCACCACAAAGATTTAAACTGAGTTTTTTTTTCATATCAAATGTCATTTGCACTGAACCAGTCCTTTAAATTATTCAGTGATTCTATGACATTTCCTTTGTAAGATCTTACAGAAACAGATACTCTATTGCTACAAGATAAGGTTCAAAAGTGGTTAGGTTTCTAAGCACAAAATCTATTTGTTATTGATATTCAGATCTGCATCAGAAGTTCACTTGAGTTAGATATAAAACTACTACCTTGATTAATTAAGAAAAGAACAAGTATCAATATGAACAATATCTTTACTGTTAGGACCAGATGTTTCAACATCACCTTGATGTCATCTTTAGTGGTGTACTCTGGAAGAATAATATTCTGCATCAAAATTACTATAATAGGCCATTAATTAAAACAATTTGAATGCTGAAAGTTATTTCTGTTCCTTCTAAAGTACACCAATAAAGATGATATCAAGTGATGTCATATTGACACTGGTTATTCTTCCTAATCAGAATCTGTTTCCCTAAAAACATATCCACCTATGTACCCTTGATTCCAGCAGGCAAGACTACAAGTGCTGTGTTACTGATGTTGGTCAACTTAAGTGTCTAGACAGCATAACTTTCACGAGGAACTGTGATGAGTATTGTGGGTAATCAAGGTTGCAGCAAGAAACTAAGTGATGTAAAAAATTATCTAATATGTAATTTAAAAAAAAAATTTAGTATCTTCCCTGTCATGTCTTCTAAGGTAATTCACTTCTATTTTCATTTATGTGATATGCTTATCTCCATACTTCATCTTACTTGCACTGTATTTTAGTAGAACAGATAGACCAAAGAAATGGGATGAGGAACTCGGATATCAATGGACTTGATAGGTTAAATATAAATGTGTACATTACCATGCTATCATAAGGTAAACACAGAACCTGCCTTTCAAACCAGATAATAATTTTCAAAGACCTCATACATGGTTACATCTTGTTCATCTAATGGCAGCTCATTAGACTGCACAGTCTCTGGTAGTTTACCCATGCAGGCTTAGATATCTAAGTTCCTGAACCACTTCAATCCAGGTCTCTGAGTCTTCACCTAAAGGCTCTTCCAACTACACTCAGGTCTATAACACTTTTTACTCTATTATTCTCTGCCGTTCATTAAAAATATGTGACTTAAAGGAATGAAAACCTCACTTCAATCAGAGTTTTACTGTACATAAGAAGCACACTCATACATACATACATCAAGACATAAGTAAGCCAATCAGGTTTCTACATCTGATACTAGATCAACCTTAGTTACTTCTTTCCCCTTCTTTCAGCTTCTTTCTAATATAATCTTGATGGGCTTCTTCCAGCAGTATGTTGTGTATCCAATTGTGGGATGAGTTTTTTTTTTCAAGAGGTGGAAATGGATTGCCTGCAGAATGAAAATCAGTCAACAATATAATAGTGAATATATGAGAACAAAATATCAGTCATCATCACTGCTACAGCTCACATATGTAGTTTTCCCATATTGAAACTTCCTCCCCCAATCACTCATCATTCCCATATTTAAAATTCAAACTTCTATCTCTCTATATTCATCAACTATAGCATTTAGTGGCTTATAAGATAAACAGTATTTCCTAGTGTTGAAGATGTATTTAATTTTGTCAGAGATCTAACTGACTTTGGTATCCATGACCTTGGTCCAAGGAGGTAATTAAATGAACAAGTCCCTAAGAATGATCCTTCAGCACCAACAACTTTCCCCAAAAATTATGGAAAACTTACAAGAAATAGCAAGATGTACTGATAGTGAACAATGACCGAGGTTACAAATCCATATCTATCATACTCAGAACCCTCAAGACTATAAAATTGCAAGTACATTATCACAATATCTCCTATTCTTCATTACCCATAATACTGATGACAAGGCAGCACTTACCTTTGAGCTCTAGCACTACTCTTTCTCTGTAGAATCCAGGGTAGATGTTGGGAGCTTTATGAAGTTTTGTGTAAGATTCAGTATGGTCCTTGTATCTCACTGCCAACACCTGCACCATGAAATGAAGGGTTAATATTAGATCTTTATTCCTCATTTCAAGGTGTAATACAGACACTCCACTACTATATATTACTGCTTGAATAAAGAATACAACACAAGGTTATAGGAGTATTTTGAAGATGTGCTAGCTAATTCAAAGTTCCTTTCATTTAGTAAGTGTCTTGTACTCTGAAAGATCAAGAAGTGCTAGACCTGTCTAACATCAACACTTTGTCTGTATGCAACCAATGAGTTTAAATTAGGGAATAAAACCAATACATTCTCAACAGCTTGGGATCCACACAAACTACAGATTGAGAAAGGGCATGAATAGTGTTGGCAAGAGTTAAACAATTTACTGAAAGACCCCACATAATACCTAGCTTCTTTTTCTACAATTTATGCATGGAGCAGGGAAAAACTTAGTATTGTTTAATATAACAAATATTTAATTGCTTCACCTATTCACAAGTCATAACTTACTAGCCATCAATCTACTTGACAACTTTCTAAACAGCTAGTATTCACTCTTCAGTGACATCCACTGTTTCCCCTCCTCTACCCAGAACATACTTGGGCTGATTAGCCTTCACTAAAAAGCTCAACTAGAAGTTCTGCATCACATCTCTTACTAAAACAGCTTCCTTAAAGTACTCAGTAACATGTCATTTTTTTCCTCCTCCCAGATGCAAAATCTACAGAAGTGCCTTATTCCTTCTATAGAAGAGAGCCTTCATATATAGGAGGGTTATATTCATATAATATAGACCAAAGCATCTTGCTCTACATCCAGTTTATGTAAGAAGTAAATGATACTATACTGATAGTCCAGTGTATATATGAACAAAATATGATAAAGATACACAATGAGTTACCTTGAAAAGTTTGTGAACAAGCTGCTTCTCAGTGAGCCAGTAGTTAGCCATCTCCATTGTGGGGATGTGGCGGTCTCCATGCTTAATGGCCATTGCTATAAGCTAGAGAGAGAGAGAGAGAGAGAGAGAGAGAGAGAGAGAGAGAGAGAGAGAGAGAGAGAGAGAGAGAGAGAGAGAGAGAGAGAGAGAGAGAGAGAGAGAGAGAGAGAGAGAGAGAGAGAGAGAGAGAGAGAGAGAGAGAGAGAGAGAGAGAGAGAGAGAGAGAGAGAATTACATTATACTTTATGTGCATACACCAAAATTACTTTGCTAGCCTATAATTTTACATGAATAACAATCATCACTCCTGACACATCACAATAACAATAAAAAATAAATAAATAAATAAAAATAAAATAATAATAATAATAATAATAACAATAATAATAATATTAATAATAATAAATAAATAAATAAAACATAATGAATATTGTACTTGAAGCTGATAGGTCACTGCAGGCCTTCATATGAGTAAACATCACATGTCTTTCAGTTGTACACAAAAGTGACAGTAATCCATATAATGGCAACCTGGTCTTTACAGATTAGTAACATACAGAATTTTCTGTCATGATTATAAATTTCGTAAGCATTCTTATTTCTTACAGTCATCCAGCATAACAAATTAGTTATAATATATATATCAGAGACCTGTCTTTGTGTGCCGAGCACATAACAAAGGTGATAGTGTCTGGCATGGAGGTTTACATTCCTCTCTTTTTTTCGAGCTAAACCTTTCAAACCTTGGTTTAATACAGCTTGTTTTCATGTTATACATGATAGAGAGGTGGCCCACAAAAGGTACTTAAGCCTTCCATCACCAGAATCTCATGCACTTTATATTTCTGCCTGGAACCATGCCAAGTCTGTTTTCCAACTAGCCAAAAACTCCTTCATTAACAGAAAGTGTCAAAATCTTTCAAGATCTAATTCCCCTCGTGACTTCTAGCATCTAGCCAAAAATATCTCCAATAACTTTGCTTCTTCTTTCCCTCCTCTATTTCAACCTGATGGCACCACTGCTATCACATCTATCTCTAAAGCTGAACTCTTCGCTCAAACCTTTACTAAAAACTCTATCTTGGATGATTTAGGGTTTGTTCCTCCCTCCTCCACCCTCTGACTACTTCATGCTACCTATTAAAATTCTTCGCAATGATGTTTTCCATGCCCTTGCTGGTCTAAACCCTCGGAAGGCTTATGGACCTGATGGGGTCCCTCCTATTGTTCTCCGAAACTGTGCCTCCATGCTTGCACCTTACCTAGTTAAACTCTTTCAGCTCTGTCTGTCTGTCTTTCCTTCTTGTTGGAAGTTTGCCTACATTCATCCTGTTCCTAAAAGGGTGACCGTTCTAATTCCTCAGATCACCGTCCTATTGCTTTAATTTCCTGCCTATCTAAAGTTTTTGAATCTATCCTCAACAGGAAGAGTCTTAAACATCTATCACTTCACAACCTTCTATCTGATCGCCAGTATGGGTTCCATCAAGGACGCTCTACTGGTGATCTTCTTTGATCTTTGATCTCTTTTAGAGATTTTGGTGAAACAGTAGCTATTGCCTTGGGTATATCAAAAGATTTTGATAGAATCTGGCACAAAGATTTGATTTCCAAACTACCTTCCTACGGGTTTTATCCTTCTCTCTGTAACTTCATCTCAAGTTTCCTTTCTGATCGTTCTATTGCTACTGTGGTAGATGGTCACTGTTCTCCAAAATCTATCAACAGTGGTGTTCCTCAGAGTTCTGTCCTGTCACCCACTTTCTTCTTATTATTCATCAATGACCTTCTAAACCAAACTTCTTGTCCTATCCACTCCTACGCTGATGATAACACCCTGCACTTTTCCATGTCATTTCATAGATGTCCAACCCTTCAGGAAGTAAACATTTCAAGCAGGGAAGTCACAGAACACCTGACTTCTGATCTTTCTAACATTTCTGATTGGGGCAGAGCAAACTTGGTATTGTTCAATGCCTCAAAAACTCAATTCCTCCATTTATCAACTCAACACAACCTTCCAGACAACTATCACCTCTTCTTCAGTGACACTCAACTCTCCCCCTTTTCTACACTGAACATCCTTGGTCTGTCCTTTATTTATAATCTGAACTGGAAACTTCACATCTCATCTCTAGCTAAAACAGCTTCTATGAAGCTAGGCGTTCTGAGATGTCTCCGTCAGTTTTTCTCACCCCCCCTCTGGAAATAAATGAGATGGCAGTAGTGCCATCAGTTTGAAACAAAGGAGGAAAAGATGAAGAAGCAAAGTTATTTGAGATGTTTTTGGCTAGGTGCCAGAATCTTGAAAGATTTTGACTCTTTCTATTAATGAATGAATTTTTGGCTAGTTGGAGAAAAGACTTAGCATGATTCTGGACAGAAATATAAAGTGTATGAAATTCAGGTGATGGAAAACTTAAGTACCTTTTGTGGGCCACCTCTCTAATATGTATAGCCCGAGAATAGGCTGTGTTAAACCAAGGTTTGGAAGATTCAGGTCAAGAGAAAGAGTGAGGAATGTACATCACTATGCAAGACACTATCACCTCTGTTATGTGCTCAGCACAAGATGGGTCTCTGACATGGAAGCAGTAGTCATTCCAAGCAATATCAGAATAATACCTTCTCAGGTCCCCCAAATTAGCAGAGGCAAGACCCCAAAGGCACCTCTGCTTTGGGGATCCTGAGAAGGAACTGGAATGATAGGTTAGGTAAAGTAAAGATAAGTTATGCTAGAAATTTCCACACTTGTGAAAACATGGCCTCCCGTCCCTAGACTTTTTTCAGGAATGTCCGAATTTGGCTTCCCACACCATGAAACCTCGCTTTCTGCATCCCCAAAAATTACACAGATTCCTTGCAGGTTCCCCAAGCTTGTTGGGAGAGAGAGAGAGAGAGAGAGAGAGAGAGAGAGAGAGAGAGAGAGAGAGAGAGAGAGAGAGAGAGAGAGAGAGAGAGAGAGAGAGAGAGAGAGAGAGAGAGAGAGAGAGAGAGAGAGAGAGAGAGAGAGAGAGAGAGAGAGAATTACATTATACTTTATGTGCATACACCAAAATTACTTTGCTAGCCTATAATTTTACATGAATAACAATCATCACTCCTGACACATCACAATAACAATAAAAAATAAATAAATAAATAAAAATAAAATAATAATAATAATAATAATAACAATAATAATAATATTAATAATAATAAATAAATAAATAAAACATAATGAATATTGTACTTGAAGCTGATAGGTCACTGCAAATTTACTGAAATTTCCCTCAAAAGTGACAAGTTTTCTCCTTGGATTTTTTTGGTAAATTTGGTTTCAACCAATACCCCCATCCTCTTTATCTCTTTCACTAAAGCCAACAAGCATTAGGGCCAGGTGGAAATGCAGTTTTTTTTTGGAGTGGGAAAAGTCAAAATGAAGCATTTTTGACATACCTGAAAAAGTCTAATGATGACAAACGACATACTTAAAAAAATGGGAAATTTTTATGCTATCCTAACCTAACATAACCAACCTAACTAATGGCAGGGTAACTTTGCTCCCCACCCTGGTCCCTCCCCTTAAGGTCACTAACCTTATCTTCTAACCGTCCCATATGGTAAACTAATGTAATGTAACATTTTGTAACCTCCTACATTCTGTCAGTCATCACTACATGCCAACAGTAATTATTTAAAGAAAAATACTTTTACAAGAAGTTGAGGGAACTGGCAGTATATGTTCACAGCCACCACACATCTCTATTCCATAGCCATAGTCTAACTGATGCAGCACAGACAGTCAAGGGTGCTCCTTCCTTCTCTAAACATGTGCCTTTGTGTGATTGGCCGGTAAATTTCTGTGTGACCTGATTCACAGCAGGTAACCCCACATCATCATAGGTCTTAAAATGTGACTCAACATCACGTCACCATCGCTCATATGCACCATTGGTAACAAAGATACAAACACACTTAGTATCCTATGAGCGACGACTGGAGGTGGATCTAAGCTAGAATTGACTTAAACCTTCAAAATTATCATCTGAAGTTATTAATTTCCATCAGGATAAAATGGGGCTAGAAATGCTCCAAACAGTGAGATGTAGGCCCTGTGAAGGATTACAGTTATGTATAGTGTATTGGTTGAAACTGCAATAACTTTTTTTTTTGGAGGGGGTGGGGTGATTGCCGTATCTCATCTATTTTGGCTTCCCCCATCCAAAAACACAGCTTTCCCACCAGGTCCCCATGCTTGTTGGGGATAGGGAGGAAGATACAGATAAAAGGGAAGAAGGCAGTGTTCTGCATTCTCACTGAAATCACTTCAACTGCATTTTTATCAAATTTAAGACAGAAATAAGTAACTTCATGGACGCTACCAAATGAAGCCCTTGTACCTGGCTACACAGCACACTGCAGGGCAGTCTCAAAGTTTGTACCAGACCAGATCAATCTCCAGAAAGAACTCTCATGCTGGCGGTAATGATGGACCACAACAGCTATGTGGAAATTCCTCCAGATTATATCAAGTACACTAAAAAAAATTTACCACTTTAAAGCAGCTACATCGGTGCTTATTTAACTTCATGTTTAAGGATCAAATGAACAGGGAAACTGTAGAATCTGGAGACACTAAAAAGGACCGTAATCTGGGGCGCCTTCTGACCCCAACTCTACACGGCAGTCGAACAATATATGTGACGAGACTGAAGCCAATAAAACCAGTTTATCAAGTGTTGGATATACGGTAGATGCACAAACACGGATGTTACTGGTGCCTTAACCTTACCCTCTCAGCATAGCCTCTGGCCTCATCCCCCCGCTGGTAGTTCAGCTCCACTCTCTCCAGCTTCACCAGCTCAGTCACGGTTTTTCTTAACATCGTCAGTCTTCCCTCGGGACCTTTGGGATTGGAAAACTTTCTGTGTTTGGCATTGATGGCCACGCGTACGGCCGGGATCAATTTTCGAATCTCCGCCTGATTCATTTTCCTGATATATACCGACACTCCTTGTCTATTTCACTATGTAGCGTGTGTTTGGTCTGTCTTCTCTTAATGTCAGCTTGATCCGTGGTTTCTTCTCTGTTGTTCTACTTCCTCTATGCAACTGATATCTTCAATATAATGTGTCCTCGAGGAAATGTGGCACACCGGTAACAGTCAGTTCTCTTGGCACTACGGCGAGCACGAGCTACAACCAGCCACGGCGCTCTCCTGCTTTGTTTTGATCTTCAGACAAAACTGTAGAAAGCCATCAGTTTCATTATTTTCAGTATAAATGCTTAATTGAGGTACAAGATCGATCAGAATCTACTTAAAAACACATTCCATTTGTCATTTTTATTTTTATGAATAAAAAAGAGAAAAGAGAATTTTTTAACCAAATAATACTATGATGCTAAGGAATTCACGTACTACCTTTACACTAGTGACTACTTTAAAGGAAGTAACGATAAATATTTATATAATAAGGTTTCACTAGCAATCCTCACAGTCACCATATTCATGTTTATCATATGTGAGAGAAACCAAACGATAGTGAAGGGAATCTTTACCTTAGCAAAATGTATGATAGACATTGCAAGTCTATTAATCCCATGATTGTACTGTTAATATGGCTGTATGCATATCAGCGCCATATCTGATTAGTCTTCATTAGGGATGGCGTCCTTCTATATAGACCAAGGAACGTATAATTATGTAGAATCCTTGATATAGACATATTATATCATCTTTAGTTCTCGACCCATTATGAGTAAAAACGAGAATGTCATGCATCGCAGGAATTGTTATAAACTAATGGCACATTCATTATATGAAATACACCAAATTTGCATTGGTGAAGTTAATTATCAGGCAAATATTTCAATAATATAAAAGGTTAATGAATTTCTGAACATGGCTGACCGATGGCTATAATCTGAAAAGAGAGATTTTAACACTTCTAAAAGGTGTTAGAGTGAAAATATCATGCGTTTGATGCAAAATATATAAAAAAAACTTCAATAATCGGAGAATACCATAACAAAGAGAAAAAACAATTTAAAGATCAAGAAACACTACTATCGCATTCATGAAGTCATCAGAACACAAATCATCATTGGAACTTGAGAAGAATACCATCATCGATAGCCTACGGAGAGAGAAGAGGAACGCGAAGTAAGTACATGGTCCACACACTAGCTTTTGCCTTATGATTATGACCCGCTGGTGTGAGAAAAGGCTGAATGTTAATTGTGCAGCAGCTGTCGGGGCGGGTTGGTGGTGCCTTGGTGTAGAACGTGCTGTGGCCGCCAGATTGCAGAGTGGCGAGAATGGCTGCCTTACACCACTGCCCTGCTCCATCGCCTCCACCTCTCACGATGCTTAGCAGGGCAGATGTGGTGAGGGGCAGGAAGCGGCGTTTCTTGCCTGATACATGTCTTCGTGTTTTTTTAATTTTACTCGAGAGATTAGGAAGAAAATACAAGTTCTTTCGGCGAACTTATCCCGGATTGCTGTCGTGGAATTGCTGTGCACAATAATAGAGAGAGAGAAATACACGGATTTATTGGTAATCAATCGCCACGTTATTTCAGAAGACACCGACTTTTTATCTGAATAAATGTGTGCAACGATAAGGCTGAAACCGAATTGTATATGGTATACTTAGTTTAATTTTGCCACTTGCAGCATCAGCATTTTTCCATTGCGACTTGGTGCTGTGTGTGGTGCAAGGTGACTATTAGCACTGCTGTTGTATGGTAGGGAAGTGATTGTAGCGAAATAACAAAACTTGGGTGCAAATATGTGGATAGATGCTCAGTTTGTGTTGTGTTTTGTTATGTCCTTTGAAAAAAAAAAAAAAAGTTAAATTGAGAATAGGACATAAAATGGAGTTGAAAATGGGCTTTATATTAATTGATTAGCTTTGCTTTCACTACATTTGTACAGTGCAACACACTGACATGAACAGGTACTTTTATATTTTCTTGGTATATATTTTCCTGGTGTGTTTTTACTTATTACATATTAAGAATACCATAATACCTTGGCTACAGGGTTGTTTGGTGCTTACAACTAGCTAGTGAGTGTGATTGAGTGTGTATGTTTTCCATGTGTTGAGGTGGTTTAAAAATTATGGTTACTTAGAAAAACTGTTTGAAGTTGATAATAGTAATAAAAAGTTCATAACCCTCAAAGATAGTAAATCTTACCAATAGTGGCACCTGTATTCTATTGCTGCCCCTCTCCAGAAGCAAACTTGAGGACCTGGTGGGAAAGTGGGATTTTAGGGTGGGGAACACCTAAATAGGCTAAATCTGGGAAATCTCAAAAGTTTAAGGAGAAACACCACTTTTCAGGAAGATAAAAAAGAAGTCAACAAACTGAATATCTGCTTCCCCACATTAGCCTAACCTAAACTAGTGGAGGAACCTTGCTTCCCTGGACCCCCTTAAGGACTCTAACCTAACATAAACTAGCAATAGTGGGGGGTGGCTTTGCTTAAGAAATGTATACCCAAGTTGTCTTGCTTATGGAACTGCACTATAAAATCCCGGTGCTTAAATTTATGTCCATTGCACTTGACTGCCATTGTGACACTGGTACCTGTGTGGGTAGCTGGGTGACTGCCATGGCCACCACGTGTACACCCTTTGATTGGCCAAAAATAATTGACGTATTAGCTGAAAGTAAATGACATTCTAATACGTCATTAATAGGACAGTTCTCATTGGCTGAATGAAAAGATGCAAGAGAGCATGCACCATTCTGTACTAGAAGCCAATATACTAACACATGCATTACACTGTATCCCTCCTAGTGAGCCTCATCGGCATGGCTGTGATACAGTGCAAAACAGATCACCTCACTGTAATGTAACCATGTGACACCACCCCCCCCCAAAAAAAAAACAAAAAAAACACACATTGTATTCACAGTGAGTATTCATTACAGTATGCACATGATTTAGCTGATCCATGAGAAGCCACTATTGGTAAAATTAACTTGTGGTAAAAAATTTGTACAGGTCTTCTTTTCCAAATCCAAAATCTTTGGGGCCAGCTGCATTTTAGTTTTTAGATTTTTTTTCATATTTAATGTAGTATTAGGATAATTGTATTCCATGAACATATGCACTGAGGAAATTTATTTCTTAAAGGAACATCAGGTAAAACTTAGTTCTCATGTATATCACTCCGTCATGCATACTCTCTTGTGGGCTGTCACGCTGCCTCATCTCAGAAGTCTGTCATGCCATACCACTGTCTTTACTGTACCAGTGTTGCAAGAGGTAATCATTGGTGTCACTCGGCATTACCATGCAGCACTTGGATATCTCCCAAGATGACATGGCAATCTTAAAACTAGCCTTTGTAAACATTTCTAAGAGCGTTGTCTGCTTTAGCAACTTAAGTTTCTTGGTCAGCAATTTCTCTTTCTCTGATATAATTTCTGGCAAATATGTTGACCATGATGATGTGGTCTATTTTTCAGAGCAAGTTAAAATTTTCTGCTCAAAATATGATGCTTTTTCAATAGGAAATAGTTCTTTTCTGTACAAACTTCTAAAATTAATGTTTAATTGGTAATTGGGTTAGAGCAAACACATATCCAGCTCATGCACTGATTAAAAGCCATAACTTTTTGGAAAAAAAAAAAAAAATCAAGTATTTAGCAGAAAAAAAATGTTCCCTATAATAAAGTAGAAATAAGTGAGGATGTGCTCCCAGGCTGATACAGTTACCAGTTTATGTAGATTTACATAAAAAAATCTGTAGTTAATTGCTGATTGGCAATGTGGTCATACAGATGAACCAATGAGAAAGAAATATGTTGAGTCTGTGCACTAAGACATACACGTGTACACATATCGTGCCATCAGACACTACTGGCTGGGTCTGGATTTAGGTAACTTTTTCACCTCTACCATTTCTTGAGGTAGAAACAAATGTGGGAATACTAAGAAAATGCTGTGCATACCCTCCTTTCCCCCCCCCCCCACACACATTACGTAAAGTGGAACACCTACCATGTCCAGCATTTGATGTGACACTAGGTTCAGGCATGCATGTCAGTAGTGCCACTCCTGTCACACTCCATGGAAAAATTGTGGTTTTCAGAACTTTTTGGACTTTTGTTCATATGTGTTCAGATTAGGGATGGTGGACCTATACTTGAAAGTGCCTATATGGCAGCTACTTCAGGGTTACCTAGCTCTGATTCACATGTTTTATTTTAGATTGCATGAAACTTTTGACTTCTGACTAAAATGGAATGTTGAATCTAAAAGTTACCTTTAGCACTGATGCCTTGATCCCTTTGGGAGTCTCTCATGAGGATGATCTCACCAGAAGAGCCTCCATCTTTTCCCCATCTAGATATTCCCTTCTTGCTTGCCCAAGCTCTTGTCCTCTAACACCTTTATTTATTTTTTCTTTTTTTTTTCTTTTAATACTCTACTTTTCCATCTTCCAAGTGGCCTTCCTCTCCTTTTAGCATCATCAAATTTGCTCACATTATCTCTTACAAACTCTACTCTTCCTCTCACTGTGGCCATACCATCTCATTGTTTTCCTTTCTACCTATTCAACAGTTTCTACTACTCCACAGTGTATACCACCTGTACAAGTGTGAATAGTACATTTCTTGTAATTTATACACTTCCATTACTGTCATGCTCCCATCTTGTCATTCCACAATTCCCTCTCAGATCACTTGTTTCCATTGCATGCACTCATGATTGTTGCACTCTATTTCACATCCAGGGCTCTTATCCATATGTCAGTGTTGGTGGCAGAATACTATGCCTAAAGCCTCTCTTTATATCCTCAGACACATATCTCCATTTCATGATTCTTACAAATGACACTAACATGCTTACTTTTCACAACCTTCTCTCATATCTCTGTTTCCATCTCACCATGTTTATCTAATATTTCCCAGATATTTAACTTCACCCATCTCCTCCATTTTTCTCGTCCCATAACCACTTCACAGTTCCCTACTCATTCTGTAAGGTATCTTGTGAAATAAAATACCAACCAAAATATTTCAGTAGATAAGAAGGATGCGGTTGTCATTTATTGTATAGAGTTAGCTATGAAGTGACCTAGCACAGAACAGACCAGCAAGTTTTCTTGATCAGTGACAGTTGCTTCTCACTTGATGCATTCAGTTTTCACTTTGACCAAGATTTGTTGCTGATTATCACCTATGTAATATGTTTTTTCACAGCATGGTGGAAATGATTTTGTCAGTATTTCAGAAAAAAAAAAAAAATTTTGCTGGTGAGCTGTGTTGAGATTCCAGCAAATTTGTAATTCCTCTTACTTATTACTTTTACCTGGAGGGCCTCCTGGTATCTCTACCATAGGCTGAATTCAAGGGGAGCTGCATAATACTGCTTTGCTAATGCAATAGAATGCATATGAACTCTTAAAGACTGTTGGTTATGGTTAGGTGGTGCATCACATGCAGATATTAGTAAATAAACAAGTTAATAAATAATTCTCATGAAATATAATTTCCAAGAGATACTGTTAACTTGCTTAAGGTAGGTTTTGGAGGAAAGTGGTGATGGAGGTGTTGGTGTTGCAGATGCATTCACTTGCAATAAATGTTTAGTTCTGTGTGGAACAGAGGCTTAAACAGCAGCACAAACTAATGTCACTGCAAACACATGTGGCCTAGACCCTTGCACAGCTACTGTGAATATGGAAGTTGCATGGATTGATGACCACACAGTGTGATGCACAGTCAATCATTAGCATTTTGGCTGGCCACAAAAGTGCATAAGGAAAGTTGCTGCTATTTAGAACAATGAAAGTAACTAAGATCTTCAGATGTCAAGGGATATTTACCAGAAAGTTACTAGGTAAATCCAGTACTTTACTTACTTTGCCCAGTCTGCACAATTTATTTATTAAGATATAGAAAGCTATATCAAGTGCTTGGAAAAAAATTAAGTATAAGGTCTGAGCCTATTATCTCCACAATCAATAGCCTGAGAAATATTATAAATCATTAAAAGCTGGTCTTCATTAGATTGCTGAGGATATAAATCAAATTGGATATATATCAGTAAGTTATTTTTGCAGCACATTCACAAATAATGTGCTTGTTCAAGAAACTTAGAACAAGTAGAATGTAATGATGCTGGTCTTAGAATTCCTGTCTGGAATGGTTCGTTAAAAATTGACACAATCACATTGTCAGTATTTTTCACATTCCTTTGAAAGCCTGATGTGTTTGAGCAAGTGAGTAACCTGAAGATGTTTGCCATTGTTGCTGAATAAGTATTTACCAGTATCTAACTAGTAGATGTTTTAAGAATGCCACTCCTGGATGAACCAACCTTATGATGTATGGTACCTCACGAGTTAAACATTTGCATTCTTTCCAAGGCATAGTGCTAAACTCAAGGATCATGAAACTTGGGGTATTGAAAACACTGGAAAAACATTTATTTATTCCAGCCACATGGCATAGAACTAAGTCTGTGTGTTTTGTCCTCATATTGGCATGACTCAGTGGTGCAGTGCCACTGCATTAGAAGTATGCGAGTACTTCAACATGATGTAGTGGAGCAGTGGTGCAGTGCCATGGCTTCTAGAATAGTGTGAAAGTGCGTTTTGTTCTCACATCCAGTGTGATGCAGCGGTGCGTAGGTGCAGCACTGTGGCAACATGGTGTAATACTGTGCAGTAATGAGACACCTCATTTGTTTGTGTGTTTTTTGCAATATAATGTGATACTGGCCTTTCTCTACCCCTCTCTCACTTGCAAGCCATTGTGATTATTTAAAGAATTATGGCAAACAAGTGGTTTATCCACGTAGATAATCTGTACATGGAAGTAAGTATACAATACAGAATACATATGCATTTATTTTCTCAATCTGTGATGTCAGTGATAAGATGTGACAAATGCGCAGCAAAAGTGTGAAACTTGAGGTGATAATGCACAAAAGTCAGGATGGTAAGAATTTAGGACTCGGTGTGAAACTCAGATAACATGAAACTCGTGGGATACTGTATTTATGAACAGAATGACTCAGTATTGTGAGGGAAGCTCTCACTCAGGGAAACCATATACAGTAAAATCCCTCTCATACGGCATTCGAGTATCCGGCAGCTTCAAGTACCCGGCACATTTTTCCCTGAGCCTTAAAATCAATAAAAAATCAACGTATACTCATAAAATCGATTAAAATTCCCACGCTAGGCATACTTTGTCCCCTCGCCACCAGAGCGCACTGCTTCGCGCCACCCGCGGCCCACTGCACTGTGTTTACTCAGTGACTCAGTCCCGCGTGTGCACTGTTTATCGCCTGACGCCTTCATCATGCCTAAAGTTGTACAGTGTTAGTACAGTAGTATTGTGTGTTGGTGAGTGTGAGGTGGCAGCGCGGGTGGCGACACGCGGCACGGCGATCAGCTGATCTTTGTTAGGGTAAGATGCGTGAGTGTAGGGTGGTGATTGTGGACATAATTTCACTTCTATTCAAGTATCCGGCAACTTCTGGTATCCAGCATGTTGGCGGTCCCGTTGATGCTGGATAAGAGGGATTTTACTGTACTCTGCTTGGTTCTCAATTGGGAAGGTCATATATTAGTGAATATTGATGAATAACTTGTAGAAAATGTCCAAGAGCACTTTTGCTTTATTTGAGTTCTTACCTCATGTCTTCACTTAGATCCACAAGGATGCCTCTTACATTTCAGAGACTTGGGAGACCTATGTGTCCATTTAAATGACAAAGGGAAATAAATTTTTTGGAAAAATATATTAAAGACAGCAGTGCGTTTGTTTTCATGAGTTTGGCTTCTGGCAGCATGGTGTCCTCTGTCCCCCTGCTTTCTGAACTCGTGCGGATTTATTTTACTCTTAATCTTCTGGTGTAACATGTTTCTTGATAAATACATTTTTTCATATCTTTTGTTCATTTCACCTGAACTGAATAAAAATGACTCAGTTATCTCAAATTATTTGTGACAAAATAGTCTAAAGATGTGTGTGAAAGTCTATAGATGTGATATGGTATATGAGATGGTATGAAAAAAAGTTAAGACTAGTTCTATAGCATGGTAACAGTTGGCAGTACAGGTATGCACTCACAGTGATGCTGAAGTCTTAATGGCAAGAAGTTAGGACAATCTTTCTTCCACAAGTTTAATCCCTGAAATGATTGAAATAATTTGAAGATTTTTGCATGAGGATCTTTGGAGATCCATTTAGGACATTGTTGTCACTAGTATGTCTTATAGAATAGTGCAGACAATCCTCACATCTGATTTGAATATTTGCCACATTGCTGAAGAATTTGTCCCCAGACTTCTGAACCACCAATAGAAGGTGCACCAACATCTTCCAAGAACTCCATCATTGTGTTCTGGATAAACCAACCATCTTGTCAAGGGTTATCACTTGCCAGATTTTATCCCCTGTATGTTTTTCTGCTGAAGACTAAATTGTTGTTGAAAGGGTGCCACTTTGACATCGAGAAAATTCAGTGTGAAGAACAATATGTGGGGCATGCTTTGTTTGAGATTAAGACTTCCAGAGTGGATTTTGGCAGGGACAATAATGGAATATTTTAAATGTAGCAAGATAGTGGAGGGAGGAACAAGCAAAATGCAGGCTGAATTTTTAAGAAGGTAAATGAGAGCAGACCTATATAAAATGACATTCCAAATGAGAGCATTGCATGACTGATGATGATGGGAATGATGAGGCATTAGAAAATGTTGGCAGTGTGGTCATCATTATAAAGTGTAATTTTTCATTCATAAGAAAGGACAGAGAAGGAAAGGTGGAGGGAGCAGATTGACAAGCACTTAGTGGAGTAACATGTGGAAGTGATAGCAGGCAGCACATGAATACCAATATTCCTCTTTCCTTTTGTATCAGACAAAAAGTCATAAATTGTGCTGACCACATTGCCATCAAACATTGGTTACACAAAATAATACATAGATAAATGATACAACACAAACTTGTGTGCATGCATTTACTGATTTGAGGTGGTGATTATTTATTTTCAAAGCACAGATTTTGAATGCTAAGGAGAAGCAATGGAGGAGATGATGACAAATAAAACTATATAAAAAGGCAAAATGAGCATTTTGTGGGAAAATATTCACCAAGTACATGATATGGGACAAGAACAAAGTGACTGGAGTTACTGGATAACTATATGAAGACAAGTGATGTTTTATAGTTGATATGTAGGTTTCTTGGGAAATACATTAAGAATAAGAAATCTTAGGAAAAAAAAGGAAGAACAGATGGGTGGATGCATGATGAGGTAGGAGCAGTGATGGTGTGTGTCAGATGTGTTGTGTGGATACCTGCACCTTTTTCACTCATGCACTGTACAAAATAAGAGAAACTTTTTTTCTTGTCTTTATTTCTTGAAATATGCTAATGACTGATTAAAAATTATGTTCTAAGCCACCCAATGAGCAAAAAATGCTGATTGAGGTTTATTGTATCAATCAATGTTTTAATGCACATTCACATTTGGCAGTGTTTCCCTTGCACCAATTAGTAGTAGCCAAATATGAAACTTTACTGTGTTCCAGACTTTTGCCAGCATGCTTTGTAATTTGTACAAAAATTCATTTTTTTTCCAGTTATTACTCATATTAGAGGTGTGAGCTTATCAGACAGAACTCAATTTAGGAAGGACTTTTTTGTGTATAGGGGAAAAATATTGTTTTGCTTGACATTTATAGCTCTCCCCAAATATACATAACACTTATATGTAGATGATTTTCAAATTTGATTTGCATCATTGCAATCCCCTTTTTTTTTTTTTCATTAAAGGTTCTTATGACTACATAAATACTATTGTTTTTGTTATGTATGACAAAGATCTGCACACTACTTCTGCTTTGAGAGACTTTAGGGACCCACAAAGATAATGATAAAGTAATGGTAAGTAAAAGTTCTTAAAACATGAGTGTGAAGAAAGATGATTTATGAAACATGAGAAGTTAGTTTCAAAACATAGGAAGTGTCAAGTCAGTCTTTTATATTCATCTTCATACCAAATAAAATCATGGTAATCATTATATTCCTGGTCACTTTCATCAAAGCATTGTTTCTTTCTTTTATCAGACCAGATATTGTACCATAATTTGAAATATGAGAAAAGTCTTTTACAAAGCATTTGTTATATACATCTGACCACTTGGTTACATTTTTTGCTTGTGCTATTTTTTCCTGATTAGTGTTATCTTATATAATGTAATAATAGCAGTAGAAAAGAAGTATTACTGTTATGTACTATTGCTGTATAATATAGGTAATGCTTACAGATGACTTAAGAGGCAGGTTTGTAAGAAAATGATCTGTTGTGGGTTTTGCACAACAGTCAAGCATCTAAATCAAAACTTGCCATTAATCTAAATTTTTACCCTGGACTTATAATATGCAGCCTGATTTTGTGGGATGTTTAGAAAAAAGTATGTCTAATAAGCCATTAGATATGATGTTTGGCTTTAAAAAGCCTGCTGTCAGATTTTTTAGAAATAATAGAAACCCTCAACAAAGACCGCCCTCCTGTGTCACTAAGTGGGGCACCAGTTTCAGTAAACTAAGATTATTATTTTATTAAAGAAATATTTTCCCACGTAACCAATTTTGGAATAGTTAAGATCATAAAAGAAGGACTTTGTGAATATTTGGGACCCATTCTACATGGATTTAATGACATGCCTCAGAAAAGAATGTTGCATTTGCATTTATGTAGAATTCCTGTGAATTTTGAGGTTTCCTAATTTTTCTTTATTCTTAAATGTCAGGCATTTTTGCTTCTTTTTTTTCATGGTTTAAGTTCCATTTACATTTGGTTGGAAGAACAGTGAAATTTTAAGTGCCATGATGGATGGGTTAAATGAACACCTGTTTAAAGCAAATCATGGGTAAGGTGATTGTGTATGTGTAATTTTATTGACTTCTTTGTGTGATAATTACTTGAAATAATGGTTTTATCTTTAGTTCAGTGTAGGTGAATTTATGTTGAAGTATTAATTCACTTATTTATTAACTTTTACTCAATATTTAAAAAAATGGTCTTGTATTAGTTCTGCTCTAGAATTACTATCACAAAAGATTGTATTATAAATAATTCTGTAGTTTATAGATATGCTTTAGAAATTATTATTATTTCCCACTTTCAGGTTATGGATCTAAAAGGATGCACCACAGTTGATGAAGTTGGAGAAGATTCACAAGTAAGAAATTTAGAAAGTTTCAAGCCAGCAACAGCAGCTGAGGAAATAGAGTACTTAAATAAGATTCTTGCAAAGATGGAAAAGTGTGAAGTGAAAGAAAATAATAAAGAAGGCATATGCAAACTTGAGAATGCCACTAATGAAATTGATACTCACATAAATGACACTTGTAATAATAATGCTGTTGAATCTCTAATAGAAAGCTGCAGTGTGCTTACAAATGTTGAATATAGAGGTGCTGAATGTGAGCAAGACACTGTAAGAAAAGAAAGCAGAGATAAATTGGGGCTACACTTTGAAAATTGTAGCACAAGTGAAATTATTCCTGAAGTAACCTCTGATTTTAAAGCATCAGATATTGAAGGGTATGGCCTCCCCTGTGCTGATGATATCTTGACTCAAGCTGAAAGTCAGCACTCAGTCATTCAGAAAAATATAAGTGGCCATGTACAAAATGAACTTAGCACTGAACCCAGTCTTATAATGGCTAACCCTTCCGTTACAAATTTGGAAGAGAATTCCAAGCAGATGTTTAGTTGCACTCAAAGTAATATTAGCTCAAATGCTGAACTTGAAGAGAAACTAGAAACCTACAGTATTGAATCTATCAGTTTAGAAGCAGTGAATGAGAATGGGAGCTCAGAGCTAAGCTCCAGTACAATGGAGGCCACCGTAATGCCTGTTAATTGTTCAACTGAAAGTTCATCTGTGCTTGAGTCTGGACATTATTCAGCAAAGGATACTTTTGGTTTTGTTTCAGGTGAGCATATTTCAGGATCATCAAATTTAGATTCAGTGGAACTAGGGGATGTTTCAACTTTAAGCAATGTTGTTCTTGGAGACATTGGAAGTCTCTTAAAGAGTTCAACAGATCATCCAAATGTTACAGAAGAAAACATTACTACAGATTGTGAGACACAAGTTGATCTTTCGATAGTAAAGTCGGAACCTATTTGTTCTGATCCTGGTGAGGAGTTTAACCTCGATGATTTTTGTAGTGATCCTGCTGAAGAATTTGTGTTGAATGAGCACAATATTAAGGAAGAGCCAGTTGACTCTCCACCAACTCCAGTGATAAGCCAGGAAGAGGTGCTTTTACCAGTTAAAATCTTTAAAAGTGAAGATGACTCTGATGAACAGATCATAACACCCAACATTAGGTATCTTGTTGAAGATCATAAACAGTATAGCCGTGAAGAAGTTGCTGCAGCTCTGATAATTTCACAGTCTTCACTTTCTCCTACAATTGACATGGAGATGTTTCAAAATCTTGGAAAAACAAAGCTGACTGTTAAACTGAGTCGTTTAGAGAATATGATTCTGTGTCCAAAGAAGCTCGTCTTGGAAGATTTCAGTGTTGTTCAGTTATTTAGAAGTAATTATGGTACATCCATCCAAGAATGGAAAAACTTCTTCAACTTCAAGACAAACTATTCAGTAAAACACACAGGGAAGAGAAATAAAAGACATGTGAATAATTTCTCATCTGATAGGAGAAAAGGCAGGAGGGGAAGGAAAAAGAAATGCACAATAGAAATGGCTCATAGTAATTCAGCAACCAATTCACTAGTTTTCAAATCAGTTGAAGTTAAAGGTGAAGTTGGTGAGGAAATTGTAAAAGGTGACTATTTCACGAAGTGCACTGAAGAAGCCACCAATGCTTGCCCAAAAAATGAAGAACCTATGCAACTGAAGGAGGAAGCAAGTGAGGAAAGTTCATGTGACTTTGAAAAGGATTCAAAATTTAAGGCTGAATCCAAGGCATCATTGAAAGGAAATATAAGTAAAAAGAGAAAAAAAATGCCTGATCATGGGGATTTAGAAAATGTTGAAGAAAGATCAAATAAATCAAACATAAAAGATGAAAATGATATGATACAGTGTGCAGATATATCAACACACACTTTGAAAGACAATCTGCAAGAGGAAATTAGTGAGAAAAGATTAGAAGTGCACCATCAGCTAAATGATGCTTGTAAAACCTGCTTAGTGCATTTGTATGACATAGCTAATGATCCTTTTTATGGTAAAACTGTCAGAAATTACTTAAAGCAGAGCAATGAAAATAGCAGATTACTTGAACCAATGAAAGAAAGCTTTAAGGAAGAAATTTCTCCATCTTTAATTGGAGAAGAGAATACCAGTGAAAAGGTAGACAACAGTTTTACAGGCTTTTCACCTGTACAGTTAAAAGAACAAGTATCATTATTGCTGAAAAATGTTAAGGATTTGGTAGCTAACACAGGGAAAGTTGATTTTGCTGTCAAAGAAATAGAAGAAAACGCTTCATTAAAAGAAGAAAGTGAAAATACTCATGAAACAGGTGATCCTGATGCATTAAAAGAAGGAAATGAAAATACTGGTGAAACAACTGAACCTAGTGAAACTTCCATGACAAAGAAGAAGTCATCAGAAATTAATTACCATAAGAAAGAAATTGATAATGAAAAAGGAATGGGATTGAAAAAAGAACTTGAGACAGCTCAGAGAAAAGAAGCTGATGTAGAAATAAAGCTGGAAAAAGATGAATCTCAAAAAGAAAAAGATGAAAGAAGAGCAAGGAAAAAGCAAAAATTAGAAATGAAAGATAAAAATACTGAAATAGAAGAAAACTCCAAAGAAAGAAGGAAATTTTTAACAGAAAATGATTTACACAGAGGTAAATCAGAAATAGGGCAAGAAACAGAGGGAAACAGTCAGAAATATGATAAGAAAAGGGATCAATTTGCTGATTATAAGAAGAATAAAGAAGATATTTTGACAAATAAAGATAGGAATCCCATTGCATCACCATTACCATCTCTTGCTTCATTCAAGTAAGTACTGAACCAAGTTTACTTTACAGATTGAAATTTATTTTGAAATATATTCATTCATGTATGTGTGTTCATATATATGTTACAGTCAATACCTGAATCCAGACAATTTGTAAAGTGTAAAGTTATTTTTTCAGGCAATTTGTGAACTGCCTAACCTAACCTAACCTAACCTAACCTAACCTAACCTAACCTAACCAGGCAGTTCACAAATTGCCTGAAAAAATAAGTCACTTTACAAATTGTCTGGATTCAGGTATTGACTGTAACATATATATATATATATATATATATATATATATATATATATATATATATATATATATATATATATATATATATATAGGGTGACTCAGAATTATACTGACAATTTACAAGATTACTAGGTGAAGTTCTGACATAATAATGAAAAAATTAACCTTTTTACAAAAATAAAATGCAATTGCTGATATGAAAGTTACACAAGACAAATCTACTACTGTGGCTGAATGATTGAACACTTCAGCTCATCCCAGTACCTCACCCACACCACTCCTGCATGTTCAAGAGTGCAAAAAATTGTGACCATATGTATGGTTTCATTGTGATCCTTGAAATGGTTTGTCTTTATTTGAAATAATAAGATAAGTCTTTAAGAACAAATATAACTATGGACAGCTAGGCCCTGTGAGACAAAAATATCATGTGGGCATGTCTGAATGATGCTGAATCTAAAAATGTGCTTACATGTTCAGTAGATTTGATTTTCAGTGGTGGAACAAATGGGACTTTGTAGGTGGTCAAGCATGATTTTAAAAGCTCCCTGTGGTCGCGATTAGTATTATGTACCCCTGCCTACTATACTCTGGTGCACGTGGGTTCTTCTTAGTGGAGTTTTGGATGCTTAGTGTGCCAGGCTGGGCACATTACTACTATCTTATCAGACATTACATGAAACTCAAAGCCTCAGGATCAATTCAAAGCTTAAGGATTTGTTTGCATCCCATGAATTTGTTAAGCATTCAGACACTTGACCGGCTTCCCTTGGTTACTGAGAGAGGAATGAGGGGTGGTGTGGGTGAGGTAATGGGTTCACTTGAAGTGTTCAGTAGTTTGGGCACAGCACTGGATTTGGTTGTGTAACTTTCACATCAGCAATTAAGGTTTTATCTTTGGAGAAAAAAGTTGATGCGGTAATATGTTCATTATCATGTCAGAACCTCACCCTGTGATTTTGTTGGTATAATTTTTTAATCACCCTTTACATATTGTATATCAGTTTGCATTAACCTATGTTTATCTATTTTCAGGATTCCAAAAAAGAAGGTAACTCATGTTCAGGAACTTGAGACTCAAGAACATAATTCAGTATTACATAGAAGAGGAGAAATGCCTGCAACACAAAAATCAGTTGGATACTCTTCAAATAAGCGGACAAGCATTCATGGCAAAAAGAGAGACTGCAAAGAGAGGGAAAGCTGTAATGTAAGGAATATAAAAAAAGATACAAAACCAGTCATTCCTGCCCATCCACATCCACCTGTTGTTGAAGGTTGGGCCAAAATGGCACGTCTACCTGTTCACAGTGGAGGCTTTTATCCCCAAGCTGGCTTTCCTAACATGGATATTAGATGCAAATATCCAACTCCTGTTGCTCATCCACAATGTGGAAATTCTAAATCCCAGTTAGAAATGGCAAACCAGGTCAGAATGTACTCAGGCCCACATATGGGATATGCAAGACCACCTGTGATTGCCAAAGCTGAATATAATAATTTGCCAAGTTCTAAACATGGGGTGATAAATGCAGATAAACCAGTAAAGCAAATGAATGTTCCAGTAAATATTCCGCCTCCACCTCCACTTGAAAAATTGGAGTTTGGTTCTCCAAAGCTTGGGCAAAATAATGGTAACATTCAGTCATTGCCTTATGAGTCAAGTCCAGTCATGTCATATGGCTATTCTAGTGATGGGGAAAGTGATGTGTCAGAAATTTGTAAAACAAAGGTGGCCAGTTCACAGCCTTCACAGATTAATTTGACTGACAGTTCTAATAATGCTAAGACTGAAATGTGTAAAGTAAGTTTGAGCAGTGCTCTGCCTTCTCTCACTAATGAGAGTAACACACATGATACTGATGTGGCTGAAATTTGCAAAGTAAGTTTAAGTAATGCACAACCTTGTAAGACTGATATAGAAGCTACCCCTAACATGAACACTGCTACATGTATATCTGATACTTCTAGTGAAGTAATATTAAAAGCAAAGGAAATTGAGCCACACTTTAAAGTGACTGCAGCACATGAGTCTTCTAAAGACAAGGTAGAGACAACTGGAGGAGCCTCTAAAGATCATTATCAGCATTTGGATAAAAAGCAAAAGATCAGGTTGTATGAGAAACGCAAAAAATATTACTATGAGTCAAGGAAGAGGTATCATGCAGAAAAGGGAGATAAGAAAAGATTTTGGTATAAGGAGTATGAAAAAAGAAAGAAAGAGTACTATCATTTGAAGATTTATTTATATAAGGAGAAGAAAAGAGATAATGAAAACAAAGTTCTTAGAAAAAATCATGAGATCCACAGCAATGATGAAGATCCACAGTTATATAATGAAACAGAAGCATCTGAATGCAGGGAAACAAGCAATGACACAGCAATGGAAGCAGAAGAAACTCCATATTCTCCCACTGCTTCACCAGTTGACTATGATGAAGATGATTACAGTACTGATGTGCAGAGATCATTACTTGATGATGCACCAAGAAAACAAACTGTGAAAGAGAAAGATCAAGAAAGAAACACTCCTTCAAATGATGATTGTGATGAAAACTTTTATAAAATTGATGTGAAGGCATCATTGCTTGATGATGCACTGAGAAAACAAGCTTTGGATGAAGATCAAGAAGGAAGTGTTCTCTTGAATTATCCAACTGAAAAATTGAAGGAAATGATAATGCAAGTAATGAGTACTTTACATCAGCAGTCAGGTGATGATAAGTGTAATTCAGAGAATCAATCTGTTGACTCTGAAGTCAAGTTTGAGAAGGGATGTGAATCAAAAGCAGATGGTGATAAAACTCAGTCATTAGATTCTACATCTTCCTTTTCTTTATTAGCAAAAACTTCAGGATCACTTTGTGTTCCATCTGCATCCTTATTAAATCAACACACGTCTGTAACTGTGACTCCAGTTTCTGTTACATCAGCATTAGACAAGATACCACACCCAGTTCCTCCCCCATCTGCTCCTCTTTCTCTACCACCACTTCTGCTTTCAAAATGTGTGCTTAAGGATTCAGTGTCAACAAACTCTGCTTCCCTGATGACTGATTCATCGCCACAGCCTATATCTTCCTCTGCTGCAGTTCTCTCTTCAGTCTCTTCATCCATTTCAAATAAGCAGTTGATTCATGCACAGTCTTCAAGTCTAGATAGTGTTTCAAGTACAAAAACCCTGAACACTGCTCTTCCAGTTGAATATTCCATGTTTGAAAAGTCTGACCCTGAAGTCAAAAAGGAGGATTCTGTGCTTACTTCAACACCACAAAGTGGTACTTCTGTGACATCACTTCCTCCCTTGCCTTCACTTGAACATGAAAAAGAATTTGTTACAGAGTGTACAAAAGATTCTGAAAATGGATCAGGACCTTCAATTCCTCATGATGAAATGTTTCCACCCCTACCTCCTCCACCTCCCCCACCAGAAGAAAAAAATGCAAAGAAAAAATCAGGATCTGTAGATGAAAATGAGCTTGGATTAGAGGAACAAAATGTCTCAGATGATATGACAGAAGTACCCATGGACATTGATTCTGATGATGAAACAGGTGATTGTCATGATAGTGATGGAGAGAGTAGAGTGTCTGATTGTCATGACAATATTAGAGGTGATAATTTAATATCAGTTTGTCATGACATTGATAAAGGTGGTACTGAAATTGTCATTTGTTGTGACAATGACAAGGAATATCTGTCCAAATTTGGTATATGTGAAAAGAAGTCACCATCATTAGAAAAAGAAATGGATGAAGATGATAGTACTGATAATCTTCGCTTGACAAAATTGTTGAAGAAACTAATGAAGATGAGCAATGCAAATAAGCCAGGGGACATAACTGAGAAAGATTATGGATCCAGTGCAGGAATGAAAGAAATTACTACTGACCTTACTGTGGACAAAGCCAGCAGTTGCTTAGATTCAGCAGTACTTGACCAACAAGAAGTTGAGGATTGCAATCCATTGAGGGAGCAAAGTACTCCATCAGTCCACAGTCCAGATATTGGAAGAACTGTTAGTTCTGCAAAAAATAAGGAAACAATGAAAATGGGCCCTAGTGCGAGACAATTGGAAGTGACTTCAGTGTTTTCAGACAAGCAAGATGAAAAGGAGAGATGTGATACAACACGTGCAAATTTCATGAATGAAATAGAGATTATTGGAATGAAGGAACCTCGAAAGAATTTGATTTGTGTGGATGAAATTCTTATGTCTGTTGAGGCTGCTGATCATCCTCCTGACCTCCAAATAATCTACACTGATCTAAGAAGTGGTCCAAGTGAAATGAGAAACACAATTAGGGTAAGTATATAATGTTAAGGAGTTCAGAGTTTTTAAAAGATGTGCATCTAATATATCTTCCTCATGAGTGCATTATTTAAAATTAATTCATACTTAGTCAAGTTAATGGTGATCACCTAAGTAAGTATCAGTTATATTCCAATACCTTTATCATAGGATATAAATATGATAAAAGCATCTTTTGAAAACTATATATTTATACTTCTGTTTGTTGAAAGAAACTATACGTATACTTGTACCTATACTATACCTATACCTATCTATCGTGCTATCCATCCATCCATCTGTCTGTCTGTCTGTCTGTCTGTCTGTCTATCTCTTTCCATCTATATAGATTTTTTTTAAGGCAGAGAGAGGCAGATTGAGGGCAGAAACTGTTTCAGAAGAAAGGCCAGCTGCCTCTCCCTCAAAAAAAAAATAAATAAATAAATAAAAAAAAAAAAAATAAATAAATAAATAAATTTAGGAATGGAGGAACCTTGAAATTCCTCTCTTAAACAAGGTCAAATCATAGGAAGGGGAAAATGCAGGTTCATGTGTAAAGTTATAGACCACTAGTAAAGGTGAAGAGAACAAAGACAGGTTAATTTTTGTATTAGTGAGGTGGACAGAATAGGTTGAGTTAGTAGTGTCTTTCAGTTTACATTTTAGGTGGACATGAGGAAAGTTATTGTGCTGTAAGCAGCTGAGCAGAAATTGAATTTACCTATGCCAGGTTCAGCATTGACTAGTTTAAAGTAGTTTCTGTTGTGTCAGAATGTTTGTGGCACTGTGAATGGTGATTGTTAAGGATAATCAAAAGCATGATTGTTGCTGCTGCCCAAAGTAGATAGCAGGTAACATATATATCATACTGGCTACACAAGTTTAGGTAATGCACTTCCTTGTGCAAGTGCAGTGATTCCCTGTGACTTTTGATTTTACAAGACTGAAAAACCATTAGTTCTGAGGCAAATTTTATATAGCAAAAAATAAAAACATTAACTTTTCAAAAGTTGACTTTTTTCTGTTTACACTGATGCACTGATAGTACTTATTAATAAATATTTTACATATTAAGTTTGTAAAATATAAAGGAGAACAACAGAAATGCACCACTGAATAAAGTCTACTTAATGAAAAAGTTGAGTGTTGGAGATGCATTGGCTTACTAAGAGTCTACATTGCTGCTGTTACCCTAACTATTGCCCTTCACACCAGATATTTTGTAGCCTCCCTTAGCAAATCATTGTTCTTTTATTGCACTGATTCATAGTCATTGAATCCAGCATAGTCCTTTTTGAACATCCACCATGTGGACAGGTCAACAATGACACCTGGGCAAAGGCCCAGCACCTACTTGATAGATAGAGATTGAGAAACACAAAGTATCATTCCACACCCATTAAGTTACCCTCCCTCCCCCCAAAAAAAAGCCTTTATTCACTAATTCTGAAACTTGAGATTGTTTCTATCCTATGGCTAGACTTGAAATTACTGTTCAAAAAAAGCACCAGATATGGGTTCTTAGTGTTCCATGCTATGAACACATCATATAAATTAAGAGATACAATGAATTTGTAATTAGGATTGAATCATGGCTTCATTAGCTATCTTCTCAACTTGCAATTTTGCATTATATTCCTTTGATATCTTCATTTGAAGTAATTTTGCTAACAAGGTCTTTCATAGACAGAATTTGCAGTTGTATTACACAGTGAAAATTATACATAATTGTATTATTGAATAACAGGTAATTTTTGTATTCAGTAAAATCATCTTGCAAAAGCCTCAGGTTAACCCAATATAGTAACAAGGCGGTCAAGATCAACTGAACTCGACGCACAGTGATCATAATGGCTTGATTGGTAACCATGCATGCACCTTGAGTGTCCTGTCAGGGGTTAAATCTTTGTCCACTACCATAAGACTATTTTTCTGGAAACAAAAGACAGTACTTTGCAGCAGCTAAGATAGCAAATGAAGAGTTTGAAATTTGTGATAGAAAAATATATGTAGGTCTACTGAAGGTCAATCCATGGTTGTCCAAAGAGGTTATTATGAGAGGAAATTGAATAGAATCCCAAGAGTCCCTGAAAATACAAGAAAATTATCTGAAAAGAAGAAATACACTACAATTCACCATGACTATTGTTTTTAACTTGTTAAATCAAATCTTGCAGTAGGATAGAGAGAGTTCCAAGTTTTATAAATAGTGAAGAAAGTCGCATAATTAGTTATTTATTGCGACTTGATTGATGGGAAATTATGCCTTACACTCTTGATCTTCATGTTGTGAGCAGCTGGTGGTCTGCTGCCATATGTGTCCCTGATATCCTGCATGACATAATTAAAAAGTCTTTAGCTTTCATGGCACCTTGATACTCACAAGAGATCATGCCCATAATTTTTTTTCCTGGTATCCATATTGTCCCAAATGCACATGACTTTTGTGACTGGTAAAGAGGGGTGTTGTGTTGGTGCTATACTACATGAAAGATCTGGTAGTTCAAAAAGGATTATGCTGGGTGCAGTGAGACAATCACTATTACAGAAGAGAATTGCTGAAGTAGGGTAGTAAGGATCTGGTTGTGGAGGAGGGTGGTTATGGTGGTGGCAACAACATTGCAGGCTCAGTAAGCCAATGTATCTCCAACATCTAACATTTTTACTAAGAAAACTTTATTAAAAACATTCAGTGATGTATTTTTGTTGCTAATCTATATCTTATGTTAATATGAAAATGCAGTGGAACCTTGGTTTTCAAAATTAATTCATTCCTGAATGCCATTTGAAATCTGAAATGTTTGAAAACCAAAACTATTTTCCCCATAGGAATCAATGTAAAATAGATTAATCCGTTCTCAGACACTCATCCACCATGTCTTAGCGGGTAATGACCAACGCTCCCACTACTAAGATGGCTGCTCCACAACATCTCCAGCTTAAAAATTTTTTTCATCCAGAAAGGATGTAATGAATAAACTTAGTGACACAGAAGTCATCAAAAGATATCATTTAGACCATGCAGGCATTCTTTTTGTTACCGATCATGTGAGGGAAGCCTTACAGGGTGAAACAGAGAGGAATAACCAACTCATTGCCAAAATGAAAGTGATCATAACATTTAGACACCTTGCTGCTGGGAAAAGCTACTGGGAAAATGCAGTTGTCCAGTAGTGATGGTGTTGTGAGTCATAGTGAGAACCACAAGAATCTCGGGATTACTCCTGAGCACCGAACCTTTTTTTTTTTTTTTTTTTTTTTTTTATGTAGGAAGGACACTGGCCAAGGGCAACAAAAATCTAATAAAAAAAATGCCCACTGAAATGCCAGTTATTATTATTATTATTATTATTAAACATAACGGAGAAGGCAGAGTGGGACGAGCGCAAGCGCTATAAGTTGCCAGATGACAACCCTCACCCACCTTGCCCACCTGCATAACTTCACATGTTTAAGTTAACCAAAGTTATATATGGACAGTAATGATTATTTAAAAATTAACTTATTTCATTATGATCATATCATTTACTACTGAGGACAATATGAAGAAGCTTCAGGTAGAGTGAGGCACAGTGAAAGCTACTACTCAGTTGCATTTCAGTAAAAATTACTCAGGCAGGCCTGCATAGGTACTGAAATTGTTATGTCAGTGTTTCTCTCTCTCTCTCTCTCTCTCTCTCTCTCTCTCTCTCTCTCTCTCTCTCTCTCTCTCTCTCTCTCTCTCTCTCTCTCTCTCTCTCTCTCTCTCTCTCTCTCTCTCTCTCTCTCTCTCTCTCTCTCTCCCCCCCCCCCCTCCCTCCCTCCCTCCCTCCCTCCCTCCCTCCTTATGAGGATGCTGGTTAATATTATAAATGTCTTATGTCCTCATTTAATTTACACACCAGTTTGTATATACTTTGGATATTCTGGTTGCCCTTAATTTACATAATAATTGTTATCATATTTATCTATTGAGACCAGAGGAACTTAAAGGCATGCAATTCATAAAATATGTAGAATTAAGTGATGGATACTTTGAGCTTTCATTATAATGCTCCAGTTGAGCCTTGGTGAGCCATTCTGTATCGTTCTTTGTATCTTTTCAGGTCAGTTCATGAGGAAATGTAAAAGTAAAAAGAGGATTCTAGAAGCAGAAAGTCTCACCCAAGGGTCAAAGTATCATGGAAACACCTTCTCCAGTCAACCATCAAGGGCCTTCAGTGTGCTACGAGAGCTCACATGAATGCAAAATGACTTACAAATACCATGCAGCCTCAAAATCAGAGGCTCTTGCCCAAAGATATCATTATTGTCTTGAAAACCATGACAATGCATTTGGGTGCTTGTCAAATGTATCAGCAATGTTGCTTGGCTGTTTTCTTGGCTTCCTTAGTGTTGTTGAAGCTGTAACTCCTATGTTTTATGATCTGCATCCTTTTGTTCCAAATTATTTACTTATTCCTGTACTTTTTTATTTTTATTTTATTACTATTAAATCATATTATTAAGGGGTTTATTGTTTACTTGTCACTGAAACTCAACAGTTGTTATGATCTTTCTAGGATGAAGTACCAAAGTACTACCAGAAGACAGCTCTTGCTCAGATGTTGGTGGACAAATGCAAAGACATTCCACTTGTGGGTGAGTAGAATTGTTGTTTACCAATTTGTTAGATATACCTTGAATGCCTTCATAGTTTAGGACTCATATTTCACTAGGAAGTGCAGTAGTTGTGTAATATAATTTGAAATTTTGTTTGAGTTTATTAATCTTAATATGCTGAGGAAAAAAGATATCTAAAAAGTTACATTACATTATATATCTTCTCATTTAGGAGATTTCAGAGTCGAATGGAAGGATTTCATGAAGGTCAACATTAATTAAAATTTTGTATGAAAAATTTCAACCTATTCTTGTCCATGACTTACCTTGTTTACTATCATCAGTATTTCACATGGCTTAATATATTTTTAGTATGCTGCCTCTTTGCCATCTACTCATCATAAACTAGGTATTTGACAGCAGATTTTAAGTTATAGAAAATTATATGTAGATATTTATTTCCACTGTGATAGGAGGATGGCCTGTTGACACTTCTGTTGGATGGAAGAATACTGCTGCTGTATTCCTTGTAGATCACAAAAGGCTTTTGTTTTGAAAATCTTTTCCCTTTTTAACTTTTTTGGAATCAGTAAATTAGTGAGCTTTCCCTCCCATTTTTTTCCCTCAGCTAGCCATCTTAATATATATATATATATATATATATATATATATATATATATATATATATATATATATATATATATATATATATATATATATATATATATATATATATATAAAGATAAATTAAAATTGGAAAAGAAGCTTTAGTAAATTTGTTGTTTTTACTGTCATCAGTTTCTGTTGCTATCTCTGTACAGGGAATGGCCACTTATACATAGAAGTGTTGTGCTTTGTGTACCATTACAACTTGACCACTGTAGCAAGTGTAGAAGTCTGGGAAAGAGTGCCATGTTTATGTGATAACATAGTTGACACAATGCATATTTCTTTTGTATAGTATGTCATAACACACAAGTGTTAGGGGTTAAAATTCATACTTTAGATATGCATGGTAAGATGCAGCTGGAATAGGAATATATTAGTGTTACTTTTTTACAGGTTTGCAGTATGTTTTGGAGGTACGGAAGGATCTTGACATGACCCTTGATGGTTGCTACTACATATGTGCTGTCTGTAGCAAAAAAATGACTGCCCACACTCTGGTTGCTCACATAAAGAGTGTTCCACATAGGCTGAAATTTTCAGTAAGTTTCACTGTGTTCAGCTTTATATTGTAAGCATGACTAAATTAAATTTTATACATACACTTGATGGCATTATCTCCTTGTTGAAAATCTGTGCTCTTTAGGTGAAGTAGGAAATGGCAGAAGTTTTTGTGAAAGTGCACTTATTCATTCAGTGTAATTTTACTGCAGAAGCAATAGAATGGCCAGAAAGGAAATTTGAGATGAAGTTACAGAGAGAGGGTAGTTTGGAAATCAAAGCTTTGTGCTAGACTTTATCAAAAGCTTTTGATATGTCTAAGGAAACGGCAAAAGTTTCACTAAAATCTCTAAAAGAGGATGACCAAGACTCAGTAAGGAAAGCCAGAAGATCACCAGTAGAGTGGCCTTGACAGAACCTATACTGGCGATCAGATAGAAGGTTGTGAAGTGATAAATGTTTAAGAATCTTCCTGTTGAGGATAGATTAGAAAACTTTAAATAGGCAGGAAATTAAAGCAATAGGATGGTAGTTTGAGGGATTAGAATGGTCACCCTTTTTTAGGAACAGGCTGAATGTAGACAAATTTCTAGCAAGAAGGAAAGCTAGATGTTGACAGACAAAGTTGAAAGATTTTGACTAGGCAAGGTGCAATCATGGAGGTGCAGTTTCAGAGAACAATAGGAGGGACCCCATCAGGTCCATAAGCCTTCTGAGGGTTTAGGCCAGTGAGGACATGGAAAACACCATTGCAAAGAATTTTAATAGGTTAGCATGAAGTAGTCAGAGGATGGAGGAGAGGGAGGAACAAGTCCTGAATTGTCCAAGGTCGAGTTTTTAGCAAAGGTTTGAGCGAAGAGTTCAGCTTTAGAGACAGATGTGATAGTAGTGGTGCCATCTGGTTGAAATAAAGGAGGGAAAGAAGAAGCAAGGTGATTGGAGATGTTTTTGGCTAGATGCTGGAAGTCACTAGGGGAGTTAGATCTTGAAAGATTTTGACACTCTATTAATGAAGGAGTTTTTTGCTAATTGGAGAGCAGACTTGGCATGGTTCTGGGCAGAAATATAAAGTGCATGAGATTCTGGTGATGGAAGTACCTTTTGTGGGCCACCTCTATCATGTATAGCATGAGAACAGGCTGAGTTAAACCAAGGTTTGGAAGCTTTAGGTCGAGAAAAAGAGTGAGGGATGTACACCACCATGCCAGACACTATCACCTCTGCTATGCGCTCAGCATACAGAGAAAGGTCATTGTCACGGAAGCAGTAGTCATTCCAAGGAAAATCAGCAAAATACCTCCTCAGGTCCCCCAACTAGTAGAGGCAAAACACCAGAGGCACCTCTGCTTAGGGGGATCCTGAGGAGGGACTGGAGTGATAAGACATGATACAGATATGGGATTGTGATCGGAGGAGCCCAACGGAGAAGAGAGGGTAACATCATAAGCAGAAGGATTAAAGGTTAGGAAAAGGTCAAGAATGTTGGGCATATCTCCAAGACGGTCAGGAATATGAGTAGGGTGTTGCACCAATTGTTCTAGGTCATGGAGGATAGCAAAGTTGAAGGCTAGTTCACCAGGATGGTCAGTTAAGGGAGAGGAAAGCCAAAGCTGGTGGCAAACATTGAAGTCTCCAAGAATGGAGATCTCCACAAAAGGGAAGAGAGTCAGAATGTGCTCCACTTTGGAAGTTAAATAATCAAAGAATTTCTTATAGTCAGAGCAGTTAGGTGAGAGGTATGCAGCACAGATAAATTTAGTTTGAGAGTGACTCTGTAGTCATAGCCAGATGGTGGAAAACTCAGAAGATTCAAGAGCTTAGGCACGAGAGCAGGTTAAGTTGTTGCGCACATAAATGCAACATCCAGCTTTGGATTGAAAATGAGGATAGAGGAAGTTGGAGGGAAAGTAGTTTGGGAATCACTGGTTTAAGTCATAGGAAGGAGGAAATACAAAAACAGGAAAGGAGTTCAAGAGTTTACCAGAGAAAGGGATTAATGATTGAGAATGTTAACCCTTGCATTAGAGAGGTGGACAGAATAGGGATGAGAGAAAGAAGAAAGTTTTGTGCAGTGAGGCTGCAGGAGGAGGGGAGATATGCAGTTAGCAAGATCAGAAGAGCAGTTGGCATGAAAGTAGACTTAGAAGATAGCAAGAGATGCAACATTGCAGCGATGAGAAAGAGGCTGAAGACAGTCAGTTAGAGGAGAGTTGATAAGATGAAAAGCTTTTGATTCCACCCTGTCTAAAAAAGTGGTATATGAAGCATACTCCATACATGGAGAGATAAAGCCCCTGTACAGAGTTAGCAGCTAGGGGGGGTGAGAAAAACTGACTGAGATGACTCAGAATGCCTAACTTCATAGAAGCTGTTTTAGCTAGAGATGAGATATGAAGTTTCCAGTTTAGATTATAAGTAAAGGACAGACCAAGGATGTTCAGTGTAGTGTAGAAGAGGGGGACAGTTGAGTGTCATTGAAGAAGAGGGGATAGTTATCTGGAAGGTTGTGTTGAGTTGATAGATGGAGGAATTGAGTTTTTTAAGGCATTGAACAATACTAAATTTGCTCTGCCCCAATCAGAAATTTTAAAGAGATCAGAAGTCAGGCATTCTGTGGCTTCCTTGCATAAACTGTTCACTTCCTGAAAGGTTGGACATCTATGAAAAGACATGGAAAAGTGCAGGGTGGTATCATCAGCATAAGAGTGGATAAGGCAAGAAGTTTGGCTTAGAAGATCATTGATGAATAGTAAGAAGAGAGTGGGTGACAGGACACTGAAGAACACTGTTAATAAATTCAGGAGAAGAACAGCGAATGCCTACCACAGCAACAGAACATTTAGAAAGGAAACTTGAGATGAAGTTACAAAGAGAAGGATAAAAGCCATAGAATTGTAGTTTTGAAATCAAAGCTTTGTGTCAGACTGTCAAAAGTTTTTGATATGTCTAAGGCAACAGCATAAATTTCACCAAAATCCCTAAAAGAGGATGACCAAGACTCGGCAAGGAAAGCTAGATCACCAGTAGAGCAGCTTCAGTGGAACCCATACTGGCAATCATATAGAAGGTTGTGAAGTGATAGATGTTAAGAATCTTCCTGTGAAGGATACAAACAAGGTCATAAGATGTGAGATTGTCTAGAATCCCTGGATCAGAGAGAACTCAAACAAACTCATCCAGATGTCCAGAAATCAAGTGGAAAAATTGTCACTTTACAAAGACTAGTATGCTCCAGTATTTTCTTCTAGCTAATGCACGCTTTATGTCTTTTCCCCTTGAGTCCTCTTCCCAACTATCTTAAAAATCAAAGTAAGAAGTGGCAGCCTAAATATGTCTTACCAAACTCAAACTCACACTCTGGGGTGGATTGAAGGCAGAAGCATTCATTAAGCAACACTGATTACCCAATTACACAGTGCCTGTTTTCTCTTGTTTTCTCATGTGTGTTGATTTCCACACTTTTGCCCTGGTTTTGATTTGAGACAAAGATAAGCAATGACCACCCAACTTAAATTGCAGTTTTCTCATTTTCTTTTGTGCGTGTCACTTATCTCACTTCTGTAGGGAGTGCCACAGATGTATATATATATATATAGAGAGAGAGAGAGAGAGAGAGAGAGAGAGAGAGAGAGAGAGAGAGAGAGAGAGAGGTTTTAATAACGTCTTCATTGGATGCTATTTATAATATTTTATAGCTTCATTTTTCTTGTAATGTCAATCCATTGATTAATATTTATTTGCTATGTTATATCTTGACTTTTAGTAACTAAATCTTTATTTATAGGAGACACACTGCAAGCATATATATGATAGATATGCTTCATATGATTTGAAAGAGTGGACAGCTTCTCTTGTGAAGGAATTCACCTTGGATCTTGCTCAGGTATTTACTCTGAGCTTTGTTTGAACATAACTTGTTTTCTTATTTTGATTTGTAAATGTTTGGGAAATTTTGTAATTCTTAAAATGTGTTTTCATTATTTTTACAATTTTATACATCTTTCTAAAATGTTAAATTTTTCAGATTGAAAAAAAGATGGGGAGACACAAACTAGCAGTGGCTTTTGAGAGAGAGATTTCATCAGTACTGAAATCTCTAAAGCAAAAAATTGTTGATATCAGTAATCTAAGGTAATGACTTCGTGTAAAGATCATATAAACTTTGGCATTTATTTCACATTATCACAACTCTTGGAATAATATTTAGCTTAATGTAATGGTTCTAATGTAAAAATGTTTAAAGAGTTACATTTAGCTGCAAAAAAATTTCATAATCTGTTGTTACTTTTACACTGTACTTTTTGTAATTAGATGATCCTTTTTCACACAAAAGTTTTGTATAGGCTTGATATCTGTTTTCATGTTCAGTGACTGGAATACTGTTAACCGTGTTTTGTTCAGTGGTTGCATTGTTTAGTGTCAGGATGAAGAGTAACTGTTTAGTGTCCAAGGAATGTACAGTGGAAAGTGTGGCCTGTTTTAATGAATCAGGGTTTTCTCCTGGAGTAAGGTTACTTGTTTCCTTAATCTTAATGGTGTAACTTATGGTAAAGGGAAGATGGTAATGATAATGTGTACTATTATGGTAAAGGGAAGATGGTAATGATAATATGCTCTGTCAAACTGATATAAAGCTTGTAAATGAATAATATAATTTTTTTTTAGCCAACTACAAGAGGAGAAGGCTAAAGTGCTAGTGAATCAGGCACCAAGTTCTGTGGCCCCAGTAGCAACTAAAAGTTCCAAACCCATTACATCAGTTGCTGGTGATGTCAAGGAGGTACCCCTCCCAGACTCTCCCATGCCTAAAAGTAGTGGGAAATCTGTTCTCTCCAAGAATGATATTCCATTGCCACCAAAGCCTAAGTCACCAGGTAAGACTGATCATTTATTTATCTCTTGATTGATGCTGGTTCTGCTGATCATGATGATTTCTTTCCTTTAAAATTTTAATGTCTTAAAATATTTTTTATAATAATTGATATAGTAGTTATGAATAAGATGAAAAATCTTGCTTTTAGCTTTAATTTATTATTTTTAAAAGAAATCTATTGACCTCACATGTGGGGAAAGTTCATTCATCACAAAACTTAATAACTAGAAAAAAAAAAGTGCTGTGTTTCATCAACAGTGGAGTTATATTCACCTCTGTTATTATGTTATTAATTCTAAGACTCATTATTATTATTATTATTATTATTATTATTATTATTATTATTATTATTATATGGTGCTGAAGAAAATCCCTGGTTCATGATGTGAATTAGGCCTTTAACCCTTTCCTTCTGGCAATCGTATATATACGATTGCAAAAATGCATCCGTAGCGACGGCAATCATACCCGTAATCAAGAATTTTCACGCCTCAATTTTGAGCTCCAAGCGCGGTTTCTCGAGTCAGATGGTGTGAGTGGAAGTGTCTGGCATGTTTCCACATGTAGTCTTGTCACTAGCTCTGGAAATTTAGCGGTAACTAAGCTATTTTCCCTTTCTCCGGACGACACTTGGCAACCCCAGCGACCTGCCAGGTGGAAAGCACTCGCCGGGTGGAAAGCACCACGATAAGTGTGAAGAGACATCCTGATAAGAGTGAAGGATCTCAGATCATAACTCACCATGGAGCAGGACAGAACATATGTATTTAGCAGTGCTTCTGAGTTTGAAGACAGTGACAGTAAATATTTAGAAGAAACTGAAGAAAGCGAAGACATTAGGTAGTGAGGACTCGGAAAATGATTTACAGGATCCACCTGTTTTATCAGAATAGAGAGACGATACCTATCATTCTTTCATGTTAATTTTTTCATTATCTTCAATTTTATAATAAAATGGTAAAAGGTAACTTTAACTTGTCAGAGAGAGAGAGAGAGAGAGAGAGAGAGAGAGAGAGAGAGAGAGAGAGAGAGAGATAATGTTATTTGCCTGAAACTTGATATGAAAAGGAATGAAATCTCTCTCTCTCTCTCTCTCTCTCTCTCTCTCTCTCTCTCTCTCTCTCTCTCTCTCTCTCTCTCTCTCTCTCTCTCTCTCTCTCTCATTGGAAGTGTACAATTTCCCCTCCAAGATGAGAGAGAGAGAGAGAGTGTGTGTGTGTGTGTGTGCGTGCGCGCGTGCGCGCACGGTGTCATCGCTCTCTGGGCTGTTTCTGGAAGACGGATCACACAGCGGGAGGAGGAGGAATACTTGATAAGACGTAAACTGAACTTTCAGAGGTCATATCGAGCTACAAAGTACATCATTGTATTCAGAATAACAAAGAGAAAATAATTATTAGTATTCAAACAGTTTTCTGACAATTTCTAGGTTTACCATTTTTAGCCATCATACAAAACGGGAAAATAATTTAAGCGCCGGAAGGAAAAGGTTAACTGAACTCACTGAAAGTGTTAGTCATCAAAATAATTTGTTAATAAATCCAATAGTGCTCACCAAAGCAAATTTTCCACAAGGAGGTGAACTGAAAACCATTGTGCATGTGAGAGAGCTTTTGATGTGATGTAATGGTTAAATGGTATTTTCTATCTCTTATTCTGTTATATTTTCAGGATCCAAGGGAGGAAACATTAGCAAGAACTATGATGATGAGGAGCAAGATGTGGAGGATGTTATTGTTACTGATGTTAAGAATGCTGCAAATGCCAAGAAATTTTCATCAAATGGTGAGATCTTTAGCTTCTGATGGTTTAAGTGCTGTAAATACTTCCTGATATTGATATACTGCTTATAATTTTTTTAAGAATTGACTAAATTTATGATGAAATTTTTGGTGGCTCTGTAATTTCAGGTCAAGGATTTACAAAACGAAACTATCGGCCTGGGCCAAATGCACGTAGCAGGAGCAGTTCAGGATCAACCACACCTACACTTTCACCAAGAAAAACATGGTCAAGATCAAAATCACGGTCTAAATCCAGGTCACCTAAGAGAATGATTTCACATTCACCCTCCAACAAGCAAATGTAAGTGCATTTGTCTGATGGATTTTGGCAGTGATTTAAATGCAACAGAGGTATTTTTTTAGTGTACTTTTCCAACTTCAGCTTTTTGTAATTTCTTATTTATATATTTATTATTGTTAGGGATTAGCACTCAGCTCATAGTTACAGAAATTTGGTTCTTATCATGGACTGAGTAAAATCGATTTATGCTCTATGCTCATCCCTTTCAATATACCTGTAAATTCCCATCATTTGTTGAGTAGAAAAAATTATCAAGGGTGAGTGGATCCCTAGCCCAACATGATCATCCAGACATTTTTAAATGGTCCTTTTATAAGTTGGTTTGGCTGCTGGCATGTGGAAGCCTATTATGGCCATCCCCTTGGAGAAGTTCTGAACAGATTTCGATATTTTGACACCAGAGTTTGAAGGGAGCTGAGGAGTTGTGACCTTGTAGCCTGGTAAGAGTGAAAAGCTAATGATATTGTCCTTCACATGTGTGTGTGTTCATGCGTGCACGTGTACGCATGTTTGCTATAAGAAAGATGTTGCTAGGTATATGGTTAAATTGTCTATTTTAATTTATTTTGTTTTTTCTTCATTTATATGTACATATGTATTTATTTGATATTTAGACATAGGTTGCTTGAAATTAACGCATAAAAGTTGTATGTGAGTGTAGTGGCACCAACTGCATTTTATGTTGCTGAAACATGGAACATAAGTGCAGGAGAGCAGATAATGTTGGACGTAATTGAGATTAGATATATGAGGGATGTATGAACTAACATGTATGAGTAAAGAAAGAAATGATAAAATGTGGAGAACTAGTGTTAAAAGGGATTAGATGATCAAGCAGAGCAGAGAGTTATGATGTTGTGGGCTTGTATGTTTTTGCATACATGTAAATGATAATCATTCTAGTTAAGCATTACATTTAATTGCATGTCTTAATTGATACAAATAAACATGTAAGTTTAAAAATCATAGAAACACTATTGTATTCTCTTCCCCTCCCCTCCATCTTCTTTGTCACTACCACCCATTTTATTCTGATGACATACATCATGGTAGGATGTGGTTTTCACAGTATTAATGTGTAGTTTCATTGCAATTTGTGTTTGAAGCAGTAACAACTGTGTTTTCTGCAGTGATGTATTATATGAGGAAATGGTGTATTTTCATTTATCAACAGTTATTAACAGATTTATTTATTTACCTTTGCATTTATATGTGTGTACCTCAACCTTCCTGTGAATTAATTTAGAACAGCTCAAATCTGAACTTTTAGTCTTATTTGAATATTAGTTTTCCAGGGTTTCTTAAGGACATTTCACAGTGTCTAGTTTTCATTTCACATTGTTTCTTTCACAACACTACAGGAAGCATGGCGGATCACCACGCAGGAAGCCAGACAGACCCATTTACATGGCTGGCAGAAAGAGAAGGCAATCGAGATCTCCTGTGTCTCCACGCCACCACAGCCGTTCAAAGTCTAGCCCAAGAGATATACGTAAGCGTTACAGGACAAGGAGCCGGTCTCGATCAAGACACAGATCATCATACAGAAGGTTAGTGTGGAATTTTATTTTTTTCTTCTGGCTTATTCTGAGTATATATTACATAATCTTTATCTGTGGATCTTAATCCCTAAAGGACCAGCAGTGGTAGGGATTTTCGTCCTGTGAGGACTGGCCCTCCAGTGCTAAACATCGAAATAGCCCAGTATTCACATACACCTTAAACGTAGCCTGCAGTAGAAGAACAAATGAAATAGTCTTTGTATCCAACATCAAGTGCTCCTCTTTCTAATGATGCCATCCAGATGTCTTGATGTGCAGGAGAGACCTTTGGAGGGAGTGAGTCACTTGCCAGCCATGTGTCTGTTTCACTAGACTGGATATGGCTAGTGCCTAATGAAAATGGGTGCCCTGAGCCTTCTTCACATATGCTAAACATTTTATTGAGTTCCTACCCTATTGCTTGCTCACTAAAATGTGTAGCAAGTGGTCTAGTGTGAGCAGGTAATATGTGTAGTGTTGAGGTTTGAGGACGGGAGGAAATGGAAAGGGAATAGGACCAGAACCACTCTCACTGTATTTGGATGTGGTGAGAGCGGGTAGAGACTGTGAGATTAGCCATATTAGCTCACAGGTAGTATCACCAATGAGTGAACAACAAAAATTGACTAAGTAAGTAAATACATGATAAAAATTGCAAAGCAGTTATAAGTGCTTCTTGTCCTCACCTGATAATATGGCTGCAGTGGCGTCCAGTCCTTAAGGGGTTAAAGCACATAGGTTTCTGCAAAATGAAAGTTAAAATTAAAGGTATTTGGAATGTGTGTATAGTGAGTGTTGAGGTAAGACATCCATTCTTTGTCCCTAAAGCTAAGAACAAAAGTAAAGAACTGTTGTTTGATGATGTGATAGCTGGAAATATGTAGTTATCTTAGGAATAGGAAAATATGCTTTATAAATGACAATTGCTATCCACATATATAGAGAAGAAAAAAGCCACTTCATCTTTCCCTATATTCAGAAAGGACAGTCGGTCCCATCGGTCCCCCATAAAGAGGGAATCTTCTGAAGAAAGGGCCCGCCGTGTTGCTCGCAGGAAGTTGGAGGATTTCCGTGAAGCTGAAGTGAGAATAAAAGCAAGGCACAGAAACCAACAGGTTAGTAAGAACATGTTCCTATCATATTCTGAAAAAAAAGTAACACAAACACATGGAAGAATAGGGGAAAGTAGCATGTGTGTGAAAGAGGCATTAGTGGAGACCAGGTATCTGAATAAGCAGGAAGAAAATGTTTGGATAGGGAGAAGTGGAAGCTAATCTGCTGTGGCCACCTCTTTGTGTGATGCTTGGAGGAAGCAAGGCATTGGAAGGATACACACACACACACACACAGGATAAGTGGTTAGAAGAACAAATACAAGATGGAGTGAGAGACTGACTGACCAGAGAGCGAGAGTGAGCATACTCCAATAAATGTTGGATAAGAGATTAGAGGTCACTTAGACAGGTATAGAAATGGGACTGATAAGTTATCAAGTATGACCTAGATTGTTACAGTATTATGACTCACTTTGACTTGAAATAGCAGATGATAATGAGAACATCCATATACTATTAATTCTCTATAAACCCTTTTTCCAATCTTTTGTGTTGTATTTTTAAAAATTTTGGCAAATAGTTATACATTTTTTGTATTTTTTAAAATTTTGGCAAATAGTTATACATTTTTTGTACAAGAGTCCATGCTATATGGCTGTTAAAAAGTTATTTTCATTAATTCTGGTATTTTCCTTCCACTTTTTTGTCCCATAGTTAATACAAATTACCAAGGATTTGCTATACTTGTATTAAAAACAATAACTATTTGGAATGAGCCCATGGACCAGGGAATAAAGATGGGCTTTCATTTAGTTGTACGGAGTGTGTGTGTATGTATTTACCTAGTTGTATTGTACAGGGCACAAGCCAAAGTTCATTTTGTCCTGTCCCCATAACTGTATTTATCCAGTTTCTCTTTAAACCTTTTTGCCGCAACCACTTCTTCCTTCAAATCATTCTAGATTTCAGTACTTCTATACAGGAAGCTGTATTTTTTTATGTCACTTGAACAACCACTCTTCTTTATTTTCTTCCCATGCCCTCTCATCTGTCTCTCTCCCTCTGAGTCATTTGTCTATTTTTTCTATATTGTTTACTAATTTGTACATTATTATAAGGTCTCCTCTTTCTCTTCTTTCTTGTGGTGTTGGTAATCCCTTCTCTTCAAGTCTTTCTTCATAGCTTAAGTTTTTCACTTCTGGTTCCATCTTCATCACTATCCTCTGTATTCATTCCAGTTTCTGTTTATCTTTTTTGCTATGTGGAGCTCAAACTACTACTGCATATTCCAATTTAGGTCATATCATGCCTGTTACAATTCTCTCCATCATTTCTTTATCTTAATAGTTAAATGGCACCTTAATGTTTCTTAACAAGCTGTATGTAGAGCCAAATGTTCCATTTATGTGCCTTTCAGGCACATAAACTTTTCATTATCATTTCTCTTTGTACTTTCATGAAGATCTCTTTACTTTTTCCTATTTCCAACACATGGCATTTTCTGGGGTTAAATTCTAGTTTCCATCTTTGGTTCCATGCATGTATCTTGTCAGTATCTTTTTGTAACTCCTTGTAGTCATTTTCATCCTTTATTATTTTCATTATTTTTGCATCATCAGCAAGCAGGTTTATATAACTATTTAGATCCTCTATCATATCATTTACATATATTTGAAACATAATGGGTGCCAACACAGATCCTTGTGGTACCCCACTTGTCACTCTGTGCCAACTTGATTTAGTGTCTCTGATTACTGTTCTCATTTCCCTCCCTTGTAAATAATCCTCCATTCATCTCAATGTTGCTCCCTGTAGAGGCATCCATTAACACAGCTTGAATACTGCCATAACTTCTTTATTACAAGCATTTGGACCTGTCAAAATCATTACAATAAACACATCTCAAATTTTTATTTTTTTTTTCTCATCTTAAGTACCCAAGCATCATTAATAAGTAGATCAATATGAAAATTGAGAATGGATGTATGTGGAATTCATCATATGCTAAGTACAATTAAAATCAATCATATAACCAATCAACCACATTGATTTTCACTTATAATAATCATTAGAATTATAACTCACAACGGTAGCTCCAGCCGCATATGGATTGCCTCCATGAACTTTCCGAATGAGTAGTTGGAATCATAAACTGTAATACATGAAATATTCTCTGAGTAACTATCAATCTTAATAGCCGACCGCACAATCACATTAACACTATAATCATAAAAGATCATCACTAATACAAACATTTTGTCGATGAACATCACAAATGTTTTACGTGAACACCAGCTGATAAACCACCACACAGTACTATTATAACCAAACATAGCCATACACACCAGCATAATAGAATAATCCCAAGTCTTGAATAAATGTTACATCCAGTGATCCATCACAACACACTTCAGGTAGGGGTGGACAGCAACTAACCCTGGCTGACTGTTCGTCGCCACCTCATCACCCTGCTGCCACCTCACCTCACCTCCCCACTGCCACATCACAAAGACGTGTGGCTTGTGCACCTTGTACAGAGCTTAATCCTCGTCTACATAAATACACTGATACACGAACTAATTTAGAAATAAACAAATAAATAAATTTATATTCAAATTATCATCAGATTGATGATACACTCCCTTTAGTCCTCCATTCTCTGGCTTCCACATAAGGCTTTTATGGGGAACTTTATTGAATGCTTTTTTGAGATCCAGGTATACCACATCAACCCATTCGTCCCTCTCTTGCACTCCATCTATTATTCTTGTATGGAAGCCCAGTAGATTTGTGACACAGGATCTTCCTTTTCTGAATCCAAACTGCTTTTCTGTAGTTATCTTTTCATCTTCTAGATATTCCACCCATCTGTCTTTCATTACTGTTTCACAAAGCTTACTTACATTACAATACTTGTTAGTGACACCTGTCTATAATTTAATGGTTCCATTTTATTTCCCTTTTTGTGTATTGGCAGTGTTAGCTCTTTTCCATTCCCTTGGTACTTTTCCTTCTCTCAATGAGGTGTTAATTATATCCCATATGGGTTCTTCCATTTGTTCTCTGCATTCTTTAATGTCCATCCATTTACTTGATTTGGTCCCATAGCTTTTCTAACATCCAGCTCTTCCAACAGTTTCTTGATTTCTTGTCTCTTTACTTGTATCTCCTGGATTCCCTCATTCTATGATTCCACTTTCAGTGCCACAAATTCAGTTTCCTTTGTAAACACAGACTGAAAACTCTCATTCATTAGTTCACTCATCTCAATAGTTTCATAAATTCTTCCTTCTCTTTTTAACTTGCTTATGCCATCCTTATGTTTCAATTTTCCATTTATGTATTTGTAGAAGAGTTTGGGTTCTTCCTTGCATTTTTTTATTATGTCACTTTCAAAATTTCTTCTCTTCTTATTTTACTATATTCACTCCTTGCCTTTCTGTATTCTTGTTTAGCACTTCTGTTCTTGATATCACCAACTGCCAGTGTTTACCTTGTATCACTCTCATTTCTCCTTTTCAGCCACTCCTCAAATAACACTTCCCCTTACCCTGTACCCATACCTCATATAAGACCCTATTATGGAGACAGGACTCAAAGTTTGGCCCCCCCTGCACAATCAAACCTAGGTGCAGCTGCGTTTGATCAGCTGGGCAGTGCTTGTATGTGTGTGTGTGCGTGCGTGCGTGCGTGTGTGTGTGTGCACGCGCACACACATGTAAGGGTATGTGTGTAGGGGTGTGTGTATATTGTTTGTTTTGATTCTGTTTCTGTTTGTGTGTAGGTGGGTATATGTGTGTTTGTCAGTAATGAGGGGTGTGTTTTTTCATGACTATTCTCATTGTAGGAATGTCACCAAGGTATATAGATGGATAGCTTATTGTTATTTTTTTTATTGCTATTATTATTATTATTATTATTATTATTATTATTATTATTATTATTATTATTATTATTATTATTATTATTGTTGTTGTTGTTGTTGTTGTTATTTTTATTATAATAATAATAATAATAATAATTATTATTATTATTATTATTATTATTATTATTATTATTATTATTATTATTATTATTATTATCATCATCATCATCATCATCATCATCATCATCATCATCATCATCATCATCATCATCATCATCATCATCATCATCATTATTATTATTATTATTATTATTATTATTATTATTATTATTATTATTATTATTATTATTATTATCATTATTATTGTTATTGTTGTTGTTGTTATTGTTGTTATTATTGTTATTAATTTATTTGTTTTAATTTTATTTTTATTATTATTATTATTATTTTTATCATTAATCTATCTTTAATAATAGTACAGTAAAATCCCTCTCATCCAGCATTCGAGTATCCGGCAGCTTCAAGTATCCGGCACATTTTTCCCCAAGCCTTAAAATCAATAAAAAATCAATGTGTACTCATAAAATTGATTAAAATTCCCGTGCAAGGCATACTTTGTCCCCTTGCCACCAGAGCGCACTGCTTCGCACCACCCATGGCCCACTGCACTGTGTTTACTCAGTGACTCAGTCCCGCGTGTGCACTGTTTATCGCCTTATGCCTTCATTATGCCTAAAGTTGTAGAAAAGAGGAAGCGTGTTGTGCTTACACTTAAGCAGCTGATCAGATCAGCTGCTGATTAAGATCAGCTGATCTTTGTTATGGTAAGATGCGTGAGTGTAGGGTGGTGATTGTGGACATAATTTCACTTCTATTCAAGTATCCGGCAATATTCAAGTATCCGGCATGTTGGCAGTCCCATTGATGCCGGATAAGGGGTATTTTACTGTAATACCAATGATAACCATAATAAATGAGAGAAGAATGACTGTACAGCAAGTAAAAGCGATTGTGCGTGATAGAACTGAATGGTGAGTGACATTGGTATGTGCACGAAAAGATATGGTCTTCTCAACCTGGGGAATGGATTTAGCCACACTTGGCTGGGCCCATTGGCATATAAACCCAGTTAGGTTGTGAGGCACTCTCTGGGAAGTACCCTGCATCTGTTTTGGTTTCAGGATTGGAGTAGGTACAGGGTAGGGAACAGTCTCATTATGAAGGAGCAGGGGTAAATCAGTGTATGCTGTCAGGATTTGCTGTGGAAGTATGTAGCCAGCTGTATTATGCCTGAGTTACTGGGATGTAGTATGGTGGGCTCTAACACTCTCCTTTTCCACTGGGGATTGACAGGCCAAGAGTGTGAGTGTGTGTGGTGCTCTGTCTGAGCCACGTCATGTGGGATTGCTGGCTTGGTGTATAGGTAGATAGATTATTATTATTATAATTATTGCTATGTATTGTTATTGTGTGTGGGGAATTGCTTTATTGTTATTGTCATACTTTTTGGAATCTCAGCTGAATATATAGCCAGATTATTGCTGTTATTACATTTTTAGGATATCTTGCTGTATTCAAGAATAGGTAATTAAGGAAACCAGTATTGTTACTTTTACTTAATAGTTACTTTTCAACAGATTGTTTATGAGAAGACACCTGAGTCACATCCTCTTTACAACCGCGAGTGGAAGATCTTTTGGGAACGTCGATGCCGTGAACTAGAAAAGGATGGTGTTGATCCATTTCTCTATGACTTCAAGACTGAGTGGGCCAGATTTTGGCTTCACCGCATGAAAGAATTAATGGACAAAAGCTATAAGACCAAAAGAGAGGGGCTTCTTAGGAAATTTAGACTGGAGGATCCTGATTTGGAAGAAAACAAATTGCCATCCAAGCCCCCTAGCTCATCATGGAGACCCAGTGGTGAAAGTGTGGAGAGGTTAAGTCGTATTGATAGATCTCCAAGTCCATGGGAACAGGATGAAGGTGCCCCTGGTATTGCCAGAAATCCCTCTCCAGTACCAAGGGAGGCAGGGAAGAGTGCAGGAACTGAGGATTCCTCAAAATTCAATGAGATTTCTACTAGTAAATTTGAAGATGATTTCTCTGTAATAGGAACTCTAAAACTTTTAAATGAACTGGAAGATCAGTTGGGGTCCTTTGGGCCTGCAATTTCAACACTTCTTGGAAAAGCAGTTGATTGTAGTCAGAAAGGCGAAGATACTTTAGAACTATTTAAGGATCCTGACAATTTGGTTCTAGTGCGTTATGCAAGAGAAAAGTTATCCTCCCAGATTTCAGCTGGGATATTAGGAGTAACTGCTTTAGTAAGAACTCAAATGGCTGTGGAGAGATCAATGTGGCTTCAGTCTCAGGCTGAAGAATTAGCTAATGAAGGAAAGTATCTGGGTCTAGATATAGCAGGCATTGCAAGAGCAACATTAGGGAGAGACACAGTCCAAATTGCACAATACATAGCTCAGCATTTACTTCAAGTTGGTAAATCAAATGCCAGTGAGGCTGACTTACAAAACATACTGTATGCTGTATTAGCAGCACACACAAAATTATTAGTTGAGACTTCTAAAAAGGCTCAGGTTGATACTTCAGCCATAGAAAGTGCAGCTCCAGTTTCTACCCCTGTTGTGACTGTCCCTAATAATCCTCCAAAAAAATTGCCTCCTGCATCCACTGAAACATCTGAAGGTACAAAACCACCCCTGTTTCCATCTACTGTTGGAGATGACAGAGGTGAAGATGATAAGGAGGAAAGTGATGGGGATTCTTCAGATAAAATGGGTGGCTTGAGCCTGTTACAGAATGCTTATAAGGAAGAAAATGGAAAGGAAATGGAAAATTTATCATTAGAGGACTTACGGTCACTTCTAGCAAATTTTAATTCCCTGAATCCAGAGGAAAAGCAAGCTCTCACAACCTATCTAAAGAAACTAGAAGCCACTGATAGTAAGAAAGTGATGAAATTAAGAGAAGAAATCCAGAAAAGTGCAAAGACTGGAGCCAAAGCTGGTAGTACTAAATCAGCACTCAAATCAGGAAAGTCATCAGTACGCTCCCAAAGTGTCTCTAACACCAATTCCAACAACCATGCAAGTCAACAACAACCTTCAGAAGGTACACAAGAATTAATTCCTGAGAAAAAACATTGTCCTGAAATGCCTCCATTGCAGACAAATGATGACAGAAGCTCAAGACCTCATTCTATGGAAAATACAAACCAAACAGTTAGAGTTCCACAGCAAGATCGATTTATTGGTAGTTCTGAAATGGATGTCATGCATGAATCTCGAGGTATGTTAGAACCATCAGCAAGCCTTGATCCCCCACTTAACAACATGCCACCAGCACCAGTTGGAATGACTGAAATGGCACATGAATTTGGACAAAGCATTAGTCGTAATCCTGATCATAGACCTCATCACATCAATCAGCCTATGTTTGAAGATAATCGCAACCGTACTTTTCCTCCAGGACCTCCAAGACCACAAGGACCCCCAGGACCTCCTGGACCATTCATGGAAAGACAAGAGCCAGGTTTTGGTATGTCAGAACCCCATAAATATAATTTAAATAATCCTGACAGAAACTTTGACCGTTTTGGCTATGAACCTATGCAGGGGCCACATAATCCAATAGGTCCACAAGGTCTTGGTAGGTATAACAGACCTCCAGAGCCCAACAATCCTCAATGGCAGGGATTTGGCAGAGGTGGTCCACGTATGGATGACTGTCCTTTCCCACCACGAGATGAAATGAATTACAATTGGTTTGATGATGGACCACAACCTACATTTGAACAGAGAGACTTTGCCCCACGGGGACGGCCAGACTACCCATTTAGGGGAGGACCACGCCGAGGACATCATCCAAACACCAGACAACCATACAGGGAACCTTGGTAATTGCTTTTGCTGAGCTTGGTTTCAGTCAGTATATCATGTTTCAAACAAACCACCTCATTAGTTTTCTTATGCTAAGAAATTATACTTACAGCAAAATAAAACCCTGAACAATTCCTATTTTTGGAGTGTGTACATAAAGATATTTTATCCAAGGAAACATGTAGGTAAAATAAGGGACATAATGTTTGCCAATAAATAATTTGTAAATATGGACAATGTAATACTTCATTATTCCACTTCCAAGTGTACACAGTTTCTAATAAAAAAAATTTTGATAATCTTAGATGAGATATTACTCTGTCCATTCCAGTTTGCATGGCAAATTTATGTACCTATGTCTCTGATTGATGGCTTGCACCCACAGGGAGCACCCTTGGCAGAAGAGCCTCCACCTCTCCTTATCCAAACAGTCCCTTATTGCATTTTCAGTTCCTGGACTACTCTTATTAACAACAACTTCACTCATGTACACTACAAATTCCTTGTTCTTTACCATCAGAATAGCCATATCCTCTTAGTATATTCCTTTTCACTCTTCCACTCCAAATTTTATACCACTTGCATCAGAGTTCATACCATATCTCGTACATACTGTTACGACCATTCCATCTTGTTAATCCACATGTTCTTTTTGGATAATTTATTTCCACAGCATGGACTAGATTGTTTTGTCCTGTTTGATGTCCAGGGTCTTTGAGACATAAGTCAGCCTTGACAGGAGAATACAATGCCTTCAGTCTCTTCACATCCATAGACAAATTTTTCCCTTTCATGACTTCTAAGTCATCCTATGACACCTACTTTTCACAACATTCTCTTATCCTTCCATTCACTGGACCATGTTTGTCTAGCACTGTTTCCGGATACTTCCATTCACTCGTCTTATGCATTTTCCTACAACCCCTCACCTGCCTACAACTGGCACATCCACATCCTACAACTGGCAAATGTGTGTGTGTGTGTGTGTGTGATTCACCTACGGTCGTCTGTTGGTCACCCAGCCAGCCGTTACCCTACCGAAAGAGCTCAGAGCTCATAGTGACCGATCTTTGGGTAGGACTGAGATCACTTACACACCAGTACAGCGAGGTCACATCCCCTCGTATTACATCCCGTACCTACTTGCTGCTAGGTGAACAGGGGCTATACATTAATAGGCTCTCCCATTTGCCTCGCCGCGCCCGGGATTCGAACCCGGGCCTTCTTGGTTGTGAGCCGCGCGTGCTAACCACTACACTACATGGTGTATGTGTGTGTGTGTGTGAGAGGGAGAGAGAGAGAGAGAGAGAGTTTAAGAACACACTCTTTTTCTCGTCCTAAATCTTCTAAACCTTGGTTTAATACAGCTTGTTCTCGTGCTATACATGATGGAGAGGTGGCCCACAAAAGGTACTTAAACCTTCCATCACCAGAATCTCATGCACTTTATATTTCTGCCCGGAACCATGCCAAGTCTGTTCTCCAACTAGCCAAAAACTCCTTCATTAACAGAAAGTGTCAAAACCTTTCAAGATCTAACTCCCCTCGTGACTTTTGGCATCTAGCCAAAAATATCTCCAATAACTTTGCTTCTTCTTTCCCTCCTCTATTTCAACCAGATGGCACCACTGCTATCACATCTATTTCTAAAGCTGAACTCTTCGCTCAAACCTTTGCTAAAAACTCTACCTTGGACGATTCTGGGCTTGTTCCTCCCTCTCCTCCACCTTCTGACTACTTCATGCCACCTATTAAAATTCTTCGCAGTGATGTTTTCCATGTCCTCGCTGGCCTAAACCCTCGGAAGGCTTATGGACCTGATGGGATCCCTCCTATTGTTCTCCGAAACTGTGCCTCCGTGCTTGCACCTTGCCTAGTCAAACTCAGCTCTGTCTGTCAACACCTACCTTTCTTTCTTGTTAGAAGTTTGCCTACATTCTACCTGTTCCTAAAAAAAAATGACCGTTCTAATCCCTCAAACTACCGTCCTATTGCTTTAATTTCCTGCCTATCTAAAGTTTTTGAATCTATCCTCAACAGGAAGACTCTTAAACATCTAACACTTCACAACCTTCTATCTGATCGCCAGGTTGCTCTACTGGTGATCTTCTGGCTTTCCTTACTGAGTCTTGGTCATCCTCTTTTAGAGATTTTGGTGAAACTTTTGCTGTTGCCTTGGACATATCAAAAGCTTTTGATAGAGTCTGGCACAAAGCTTTGATTTCCAAACTACCCTCCTATGGCTTCTATCCTTCTCTCTGTAACTTTATCTCAAGTTTCGTTTCTGACCGTTCTATTGCTGCTGTGGTAGACGGTCACTGTTCTTCTCCCAAATCTATTAACAGTGGTGTTCCACAGGGTTCTGTCCTGTCACCCACTCTCTTCTTATTATTCATTAATGATCTTCTAAACCAGACTTCTTGTCCTATCTACTCCTATGTTGATGATACCATTCTGCACTTTTCCATGTCTTTTCATAGACGTCCAACCCTTCAGGAAGTAAACATTTCACGCAGGGAAGCCACAGAACGCTTGACTTCTGATCTTTCTAACATTTCTGATTGGGGCAGAGCAAACTTGGTATTGTTCAGTGCCTCAAAAACTCAATTCCTCCATCTATCAACTCGACACAACCTTCCAGACAACTATCCCCTCTTCTTCAATGACACTCAACTGTCCCCCTCTTCTTCACTGAACATCCTCGGTCTGCCCTTTACTTATAATCTGAACTAGAAACTTCACATCTCATCTCTAGCTAAAACAGCTTCTATGAAGTTAGGTTTTCTGAGACGTCTCTGCCAGTTTTTCTCACCCCCCCCAGCTGCTAACTCTGTACAAGGGCCTTATCCATCCATGTATGGAGTATGTTTCACACGTCTGGGGGGTTTGCACTCATACTGCTCTTCTAGACAGGGTGGAATCAAAAGCTTTTCGTCTCATCAACGCCTCTCCTCTAACTGACTGTCTTCAGCCTCTCTCTCACCGCCGCAATGTTGCATCTCTAGCTGTCTTCTAACGCTATTTTCATGCTAACTGCTCCTCTGATCTTGCTAACTGCATGCCTCCCCTCCTCCCGCGGCCTCGCTGCACAAGACTTTCTTCTTTCTCTCACCCCTATTCTGTCCACCTCTCTAACGCAAGAGTTAACCAGTATTCTCAATCATTCATCCCTTTCTCTGGTAAACTCTGGAACTCCCTGCCTGCTTCTGAATTTCCACCTTCTTATGACTTGAATTCTTTCAAGAGGGAGGTTTCAAGATACTTATTCATCACTTATTCATCAATTTTTGACTACTGCTTTGACCCTTTTATGGGACTGGCATTTCGGTGGGCATTTTTTTTTTTATTGGATTTTTGTTGCCCTTGGCCAGTGTCCTTCCTACATAAAAAAAAAAAAAAAAATCCTGAAGATTGCGAAGTTGAATGAGACTGATTGAGAATGAAAATGGATTGAAGGAGAATAAAAGCGAAGGAAATGGATGAATGAAAAATTAAGAAGTAGGGGACAGGTAAAGAGAATACTTATTTCTCAATACTTTCTCTAATACTCCACTCACTCCTTACCTTTGCTGCTTATAATTATTCTTTCTACTTTCTCCCCGTTCTCCAGTCGTCCTCCTCCCTTTCTCCACCTTACCCCATGTACTCTCCTTCCTCGGTTATCTCCCTCCTCTCCTTTTTTCCTTTCCTCTCCCTTCCTCTTTTGTCTTGTCTCAAACTTCCCTCCCTGTCACCTCCCCCTCCCCCTTATCTGTCAGAGAGAGAGAGAAAGAGAGAGAGAGATTATTAGTAATAATATTAGTAATAATATTTGTGCTTAGTGTACATTTACTACTGCTTGAACTCCACACTATAGGTCTAGGCTTACAGGCCTATAGTGTTTTTACTCCTGGAAGAACGTTTGGGCGTTGGCCGAATCGGGGAATTCCCTGTAAGCTGCGTTGCCATATCTACAGGACCAGTTATGAGTTTAACACCTTGGTGGAAAGAACAGGCGACCGTCGTACTTCCTCTCTCTCTCTCTCTCTCTCTCTCTCTCTCTCTCTCTCTCTCTCTCTCTCTCTCTCTCTCTCTCTCTCAGTATTGTATGATACTATGTGAATAATTTTTCTATATTTTATTTGTTCGTGGCAATTGTTTCCGGCAATCTCAATTTGGGGCAGAGCAGATTCGTCGCACTGTCCTCTCAGTCACATGATTGGCATTAGCCGTTCGAGCTATTGCTCTGGAGGATGCAATGATAGGACCTCTATTGGCCCTTCTCTTCTAAAGATATTTATTCTTAATGTAAAGAAGCTCTTTTCTCCCGACTGTGAAGAACACGCAAGCACTTGGAAGTTGCTTCCATCGCGGGAGTGTCCCTCGAGAGGCTGAGTCACCTCTCTCTCTGACCTGAGTCACCTGACCTTACCGATAAGCACCCCGGATACTCGACCTAAATGACAACGCAGCAAAGGTATGTTGTCGAATGATATGATATGTAGAACCCAGACTATTATCTTAAAACCCAAACCATTCGTAGCACTGCATGGTTTGATGAGTTAAAGAATCCATACTGAATACTTGAATTTCAATAAAAAGTAAAAAGAACTGATATATTTAAGAGAAATTGTGTAATGTGGCAGAGTAGTAAACGGATCTCGGCCAACGCCCAAAAGTTCTGTCGAGAATATAGAGTTTAGGCGTCTGTACTACGGCCGCATTAGACGCATGGCAATTATAATATACTTAAAAAAAAAAAAAAGTGCGTCTAATGCGCCGGCAAATACGGTACATAACATCATAAAGTGAACGCTAGTAATCAATAGAGTACCATAAAATTTTCTATACGTTTTGAAGTTTCTGAGAAAAACAAAATCCAGTTTTAGAATTGGCAACACCTAGGACCATAGTATGAAGTGCATCTCCACTATGATGTCACTTTGCATCTGGGCTGACGCGTTCCTTGCTCGCCTCACTATTCCATCCAGATTTCTTTAATTTATACCTGTTATTTTTAGTGCTAAATGTGTGACATTTAATAAGCTAGTTCTCCTAATGATGAAGTATGCTATGTCTCTGCTGTTGTTAAAATAATCTTGTGATTTTAGGGACTAATAACGATGGCAGACATCGTGATAGTAGTACAAGCAAGACGATTTGGCAGCAAAAAATAATACTTGTAAATAATAATTATTAAATTTATTAGTGAATGGAAGCGGGGTGGTCTTAGGCGGGGTTTAGGAGGCTAGGTTAGATAAGATATTTCGTTAGTTTAGTTTACGGGGGGCCAAGGAGCATAAACTTATATCAAGCTTTATTTTTTTTTATTTCCTATTTATTATGACTTGAGATTAGACCACCTCCTCTTAATTAAGATTGTTGAGCAGACTTAGCAGGTGAATTGTTAGCGTACAGTGTATATTAGTAGTGGTCAACTGCATTTTACATTTCAGGTGTGCATTCCCTTTATATTATATTTATACTATTTTAACACGGTTTTCTTTGTGATTTAACATTTTTAGACTTAGATATGCATCTTACATTATCGATATGAGCATGATAAGGTATTACTGCTCATCTAAACAGAAGAAAGACTTAATATATAACAGGTATGATGAATCTAGTGGTTTACTGTGATATTCGCTTGCTTATACTTATTAAAGGCGTCTTCTTCATTTCTTTGCAAGCTCCTCGGAAACAGGCATTTTTCAACGTATTCCTTTTGCGCAGATCTCCTGGGAGCATCAGAACCTTACAACTGCCCCACACCGTAAGCTTCCGAGGCTCCCAGGGAACCTTTTTCGGAGAAATAGGCGGCAGCAGGGCTGAGCAAAAGATACAGCCACTTGCTGGCAGCGATGCAAACATGTTAGGTGAAAACAAGCTGATGTGCGTGTATTGTTTTCAATAAAATCTTGAGCATAAAGAATGATCTACATACAAGTAACTCACGGGTGAAAACCATCATTAAAACTGTAGCGTGAATTGTTTCAAATTAAGTGAAAAGTAACATTTGCTTACAATGAGTGTGGAACAGTCAAGTCTTCCAGCGGTGTGCAGCATTCTGGCAGGACACGTAAAGGTGTTTGAATGGCCTTCCTGTCATGGGCCCGAGTTCTAGCACATCATTGTGTTCTGGTACAATGCTATAATGCAAAGTGAGGTCACGAATGATTCAACCAATTCACGCTAGTACTCTGCAGAGTGGCTTGTATCTGTATATTTGATGAAGTAGGACAGGTCTGAAGAAGCAATACACGGGATAGATCGTGGCCTTAACATGAGCAGCAGGGCAAGGGACCTCACTCTCTCTCGCCTCTGTGAATGACTTGTGACCTGGGCAGCTGCTAGATGTGCTCCCTAGATCATAGTTTACCTTTGCTCCATAATCCCTAATAACATAAAATATTTTGTTATATTATAATACTTGCAGTCTGTCAAGACAGATTAGGATAATAAACAGGGATACCTAAGAGATGAAACGCACCCAAAATGCACAAATAGTGTGAAAATACCAGCAAAGAGACGCTTTGACACTTCATTTCATAACTGCTGTGTGTACAGTGGAAGCTGGATATTTTGGCCACAGACGTTTTGACCATGGACGTTTTGGCCACGAAATCGCCAACTGAAGGCGTTTTGGCCATGGAAGGTAGGCCATTTTGGCCATGGGTCAAAATGCGAGGAAAACAAAAATATTATTTAATGCAATATATTTAAAGCGTTGAGCATTTCTTCCTACAGCAGAATTTCATAAACGGTGGCAGCGTCAGCTTGCAGACACTCGATGAGTTTCCACACAGTCGGGTTGGCGTGTCCCACCAGACGGAAAAACTTGTTCCACCTCTCGCAAATATTATTAGTTCTTGGCTGGTTGTTAAGAGTTGCGTGGTGCATATTCCATTTTTCAGGCGGGAACATAGGTGGCGTGCGACGTAGATGGATCATGATTGGCTGTATGTGTCCTGGCCTGGAAGTGATGTTACGGTGATGACTGAGTTTGCCAGAAATATAGGTGGAGTCAAAGTATTCCAAGAGTGGAGCAGCCTCCTCAGGCATGATAAATCGAAGGTGTGACATGCCACCCCTGACATCTTCTGAAGGCAGGAAGGCGAGTGCATCCACCTGACCACAGAAGAGGCGGAACTCATCATTGGACTAATATAGGTTTTTGAGACCCACGTGCTGGATCTGCCTCCAGATGGACTGGGTCGGATGATAGAAACAGAACCGCACCTGGACCTCCTCCCTGAAGACCACTTGAAGGGTCAGCTCCACAGGCCTCTCGAAGTCAATAATGACTGTGCTGGGATCACAGCCACTCTCCTCCAGGACCCTGAAAACTTGCTCGTAGCTGGTTTGTGTCTTGCGTTGCAGCAAGACATACACAAGAGGTAGACACTCGACCATGGATGACATATAGCTGGGTGAAGAGTCTTGGAGCTACCGAAAATGTGCCATCCATACACTAC
>NC_087156.1:33836996-33856996 GCF_035594125.1 Scylla paramamosain | reverse complement strand
TATTATTATTATTACTATTATTATTATTATTATTATTATTATTATTATTATTATTATTATTATTATTATTATTATCTTACTTAATAAGAAAAATGACATCAATTAATTGCATAACTAAAGTGTAAATGCCTTTAATTAACATTATCATTATTGTCGTTCTTATTACTTTGTTATTGAGAGAGAGAGAGAGAGAGAGAGAGAGAGAGAGAGAGAGAGAGAGAGAGAGAGAGAGAGAGAGAGAGAGCGTGTGCGAATCTTCAACCCTTCTGCCTTTCGCCCTCCTCATCCAAGGATCCTTGCTTCCCACCTGCCCGCAACCCTACCCCTCTTTTGATGCCAAGCACGGCGGCCTTGTATCACCTCTCTCTCTCTCTCTCTCTCTCTCTCTCTCTCTCTCTCTCTCTCTCTCTCTCTCTCTCTCTCTCTCTCTCTCTCTCTCTCGATCTTATTTTGTGAAGTTTTCTACTTGAAGCGATAAACTGACAATGGCAGTAGTTGTGCTTGAAAGTGTTATGACATTGACGAAAGAACTGGTGATGGTGATGGTGGTAGTGGTGGTGGTGATGGTGGAAGAGCTTAGCTAATTAGCTAATTATTTCTCACCATTCCTCCATCCGCCCACTGAGTGTGTGTGTGTGTGTGTCACCTGACTACAAACCTCAAGAGATGTGTTGTGTGTGTGTGTGTGTGTGATCTGATAATAACCCACAATAGATGTGAGGGGTTTGATGAGGTCGAAGAGCTATGCAAGACTAGTAAGCACCCGGAGCATGCCCGTTCTAAAAGTGGACTAGTTAATGCCTTGGGAGGGATTTCTCAGGCGCTTTTTAGGATTGCTGTGGACAAAGATATACCTGAATTGCGCGAACACTATAACTACTTCATGAATCTTGCTTCTGCTAACAGGCAGGTCATCAATCTCAATAATAAGCATATCACTGTTCTATAAGCGGGTATCAAGGATCTTCTTGAAACATGCTTAACACTCTTCATACTTCGCTCATCGGGGCGTTGTTTCAAATGGATGCTCTAACTGAATTTCTGTTCCTAGATCAATCACTTGACCTTTTTCAAGACTCTCTACACCCAGTTCTTTTCTATAATTCCATTTGAAGTCGGAATCTGCTTGATGCAGGGGAGAGGCACGTAACTGTTTTTCTTTTCTCTGCGGCTGACTTACTCACCACACTTGAGCTGGGACAGCTTGCTTATGCCTTACGACCACTGTTCGATGAAGACAGCATTAAACACTATTACTCACTCTTGGAAGCAGCTCACACTCTTAATGCTGTCGTCATCCACGTTCCTTTTTTTGCTTGAAATGCTTCCTACTCTCGTTCTGGTTGCTGAAGATTTTTCAGTGTATGTCACTGACCAAATGGGGGACTTGCACAGCTACGTGTCGTCATACTCAAACCTGTAATTTTTATGCTTCGCTCTTTGCTTTTCATCCCCTTATTGACAATGTTTGCGAGGTAATACTGACCTATGCAACGACGGACGATGATCCTACAAATATGTTATACTTCCAGAACCTACTTTCCTCTTATGTTTTTGTTGATAAATTGCAAGTTTTATATATGAATAAATTTGATGCTTATTTAAGGAACTCAGAAATAACAAGCTTTTTAAATATGTAGGCACGTACCCCAAGCTTTTCAAGAATGTTACAGTCGCTTGGTTGCAAAGAGGCTACATAATGCATTGAATTTCATAGCCAGTTCTTTCTTCCTTAATTTCTTGAATTTTTTATCAATACCTTTATTGTTATTGTTGTTGTTGTTGTTGTTATTATTATTATTATTATTATTATTATTATTATTATTATTATTATTATTATTATTATTACTATTGTTTTTCATTATTATCATAATTGTTGTTGCTGTTGTTGTTGATGTTGCTGTTAGCACCATTATTGTTTATATATTTGCTTGTTTTTCTTTTGTTATTTATTTTATTTGTTTTGTATTTATTTATCCAGTTACTTTTATTTCATATGTTACTATTATTATTGTTGTTATTATTATTTTTTCTATTATTGTTATTATTATTATTATTATTATTATATTATTATTATTATTATTATTATTATTATTATTATTATTATTATTATTATTATTATTATTATTATTATTATTATTATTTATTCATTTATTTATGTACCCGTTTATTTATCTTTTACATATACTTTTACATTGGGATATACTTTCGAATCATTTATATTCTGATATTGTTCAGAGTTTGCTATCTTGATTTGGTAAGCCTGACTTCTTGCTAGTTAGGAAACATTCTGCCGACAATGATCAAGGGGGTAGCAAGAAAGCCTTTCATTTGATTCCATTTCCATTTATTTATTTATTTATTATTATTATTATTACTATTATTAATATTATTATCATCACCATCATCATCATCATTATTGTTATTGTTGATACTATTATTGTCCTTATTATAATCATAATAATCATTATCTTTATCATGATTATTACCATGATCATTATTTTTAATAATAATAATAATAATAATAATAATAATAATAATAATAATAATAATAATAATATTATTATTATTATTATTATTATTATTATTATTATTATTATTATTATTATTATTATTATTATTATTATTATTACTATTATCATTATTATCGTTATGTTTTATTAATTAATTTATTTATCTATAAGGAAATTCAGAACAAGTTATTCACGAATTTTTTTATCTGATTATGATTTAAGGTATATAATACCCAGGCTTGGTGGTTGGAAATAGGGACTGATGTTGCAATAGCATTGTACGATATATTTAAGTTCTTCTTATACAAGTTATTATGAAATTCTGAACTCATGATTGTCAAGACCGAAGCAACAGTAATAAGTTCAGTGTTGGGTAGTCAAGGGTGAGCGAAGTGAGGCTCTTTTCTCTGCTGCATCCTTTTTATTTATTTATTTTTTTTTTATGGTTTTGAAGATGGACACTAACAATAGCAAAAAAGTTATTACTGATCTATAAAGGATATACCCAGCTTACTTTTACTACTGTCAAAATTAAGATTATAGTAGGGACCGTTCACGGTGTGTGTGTGTGTGTGTGTGTGTGTGTGTGGAAGGGATGGATGCAGAGGTGTTACCTGCGCCATATTTTGCTTGCTTGCTTGACTCATTCCCGAAAAGGAGATTTATGCTCCTCTTTGGAAATCCTAAAATCCTAATTGTACGAATATGGGCTAATTGCTTACTTTGACTCCTAATTTTCATTTACTTTGAATTAAGAATGGAACTTCATTTTCCCTCAGTACATGATATCTACGTAGTTAACTAATGTCCATTCCCGTTTTCAGATTACTGCTAAGGATGGCAAATAATAATCGGTACAAGTTTAATGTATTGTCATATTCAATGGATAAAATTATGGTATAAAAAACATAGGTAATATCAACAAAACAAAAACAAATACAGCCAGACATAGGATACAATAAGATCTATATACTATAATATCTACTTTCCGAAGCTTCACACGAACCGTCATAGCGGTGTGACGGTGGTTGGCTTAGTCTATTTATAATAAACTAATGTGGTTTTGTTTCTTACAACACATTACGTTTGTACCATTACTTCAGGAAGACTGGTCGCTCAGTCTGTAAGAGGAACGATGATGAAACTAAAGTACTATACGTTTGTGCCAAGGTTTGTCAGAGAGAGAGAGAGAGAGAGAGAGAGAGAGAGAGAGAGAGAGAGAGAGAGAGAGAGAGAGAGAGAGAGAGAGAGAGAGAGAGAGACTACGCTTGCTTCTCATACATGGAAGAGTATTGCTGTGATAGAGTTTGAAGTGTCATATTTCCAGGGATGAGCTGTGGGGCACCTTGCACTGCTGGCAGCGGCTGTGCTTCCTGGCCTGGTAACCAATTGTTGACAGAAGACTGAATAGGACAACTTTGTGTTGCATTAATGGCCTGAAAATTTTTTGGGATAACTGTCTCCCACTGCTCTTTCTGCGCCTGAGTCTCAGGCGAATGTTGTTGGCAGTTGCTGCATACAGAATGGTGTTTCTGGAGCTGCAGAGACAGATGGAGTATCTGGTATTGAATCATTTGCTCCATTCGATCCAGACGCTCTTTCAGCATGGTGTCTGTGGTGATTGTGTCCGGCAGCTGTGCCAGGCGGCGATGCAACTGGCGGCGGTCGCGATCATACTTAATTTTGAACGATCTGAATTGCATTGGAAGGGTGTCTTCCTCTTCCATGGTGTTAAATTCTATTTTAGAGTCCTCGTTCCCCAGCATGATTGCCTCCTGCAGTGTCTCGCTGGGAATTGGGTAGGGGCTACTTCGAGACACGCTGTGGCCATTGCTTTTGTTGGGGAACACATCCACTGATTGTGGAATTTTGCAGCGTTGAGTCAGAAGAATACGCAACTGACGAGGGAAGCAGAATAGGCTACGTGCCACCACCATCAGCCGTTCATAAGACACTAAGTATGACACCTGCTTGGACAGCCTTCGGATCTTACCCTGCCGTTTGAGATCCGGAAGATCGTTGACGGCCAGACCGATCAAAAGATTGGTCATGAGGATGCACACCAAGAAGAGGAACGCCACAAGGAACACGCCGCTAAGAGGGTCCAGATCACTGATTAAATTGCTAAACTCGATTTCTCCAATCATCATCATGAGGGTCTTGGTGAAACTTAGAGGCAAGGTGTTGAACTCACTCTTCTTCGGGAACAGCACCATAAAACTCAACGCAAAGCCAATGATGAAACTGGAGAATGCCGCCAAAAACTTGATGATGGAACGAGCGACACGAGTGAACATGAGGACGTAGCTTCCCAGTGACGGGAAGCGACCTAAGAGCATCATGAATTCTACCCAGCTGAAGAACGCTGAGATTGCTGCCGCGTAACGCACTACCTTCGGACTCATCATCGTTTCCGTCATCTCGTCAGTAGATGGCTCTGAACTGTTCTCCCGTGAGGTGTTCATGCTTCGGTAATGTAATGGTAGAGAATCGATGTGTTTGAAGGATGGGAAACAACTAAACAATACAAAAGCAGAACTAGCGAGGGCGATAATCTTTGTGTAAGTTTCCCACTGATACAGGTACTTCTTGAGGTTGGCAAACATAATGACAAGGTCTGGAAACATTATCAAGAGAAACATAGTGACGTGTAAGATCAAGAATACAGTGTAGAAATTGGGGTTTTCCTGCCACTCCCAAAGACTGTTGCCAAACGTCATGACAATAAATATGGTATGGAGCAGCAAGAACAAGAGGTAGAAAAGCACGGTGCAGTAGAAGAAGGGCTTAATTCTGTTCCACTTCAAGAAAAGAAAACTCTCAAGTAGAGGGTGTTTAAGGAGAGCCTCGACGCGGGAGGAGGACAGTTCTGATATCAATGAGCTTTGGATACCTTCTTCTAAGGTTATAACGGAATAGTCAAAAGTTACGCGAAAGTTTGGGTCGTGATGAGGTACGTTGGAAAGGTGGACGTGATTGTCAAACAGCCGCGTGAGGAGCTGCGTCGCAGAGGGGAGCTGTCTCAAGATGACGGAGCAGCGTGTCAGTCCATCCTTGTTCAGCCGCGTCAAGTGGTCACCGTTGGTCAGCAGCAACTCACAGCAATCGATGGAGCCACTCTTCACTGCGTAATGGAAGGGTGCGTAACCATCGTTGTCGCAGCTCGTGACCAGATCTTGTACCTGGCCAGTTTTTAAGATGTGACCAAGACTGGTGGCACAACCCTGGAGACAAGCAGCGTGCAGCAGGGACTGCCTACTTCTTGTGACCACAGTAACGTCAGCCCCGAAGCCTATCAAAGTCTCCACCACGTGGGACAATCGATGGTGGGCAGCAAAGAAGAGTGGACTCTCGCCCTGAAGGTTGACATGATTTATATTTACCCCGGCCTGCACTAACTCTTTCACAAGGTCGTGTATTGTTGCCTCACAGACAGCGTCACATTCGGTCATGAGAGCCATGTGCAGGACGCTGTTCCCCTTACTTTCTTTACTCCTGATCACTTCATTAATCTGTTTTTCTTTCAGAATTTGGCGAACAACCTCAAGGTTGCGGGAGGAAGCGGCCAAATGGAGGACAGAACACAGGTCACTGTCTCTCTGTGCAAGATCTGGGCGGTGCTGAAGCAGGAGGACGGTAGAGGGGAGGTCTCCGCGGCGCACTGCCATGTGCATGGCCGTCTCAATCTTCAGTCCCTTCACTCCAGGCGGGGGCTCACACAAGGCGTTGGGAGAGGCCCCGTACTTTAGTAATGTTTCTACACCTTCGTGCCAAGCATAGAACACCGCTAGGTGCAGTGCTGTTTGTCCCAGGCCTTCCATAGCATCAACCTGCGGAGTGTGATGACCAAATCAACTGTTAATGTCTCAGCGACTCACACACCAAGCATCACGCATTACTAGTATTAAATGCTAACCCCTTCAATGCTTACCTTAGCACCAGCCTGCAGCAGAAAATTAAGCATGTCGAGGCGACGCATGTGACAGGCCATATGGATGGGCAAGGCGCCGGCGTACCTGGTGCTGAGGGCTGTCTCGGGATCATCCATTAATTCGTCCTTTACTTCCTCCACATCACCGCTTTGTATTGCCTGATGGATGGAAGATTAGACATGTTTGCATATGTCAGGAAAATAGCAAAAAAAAAAAAAAAAAAAAAAAATTATATATATATATATATATATATATATATATATATATATATATATATATATATATATATATATATATATATATATATATATATATATATATATATATATATATATATATATATATATATATATATATATATATATATATATACATGGGCCACCTCAGCTCTTAACGACACCAACTAATGAACACACACCATATCATGCCGTAGAAGACTCCTATTGGCTGGTGTGTTCATGAGTTGGTGTCGTAGGAGCTGGGGTGGTCCCCACTGTGACACCAGCAGGAGGAAGCGATTCTTCCTCCCTCTCTTCAAGAGAAGTTGTGATTTTACTTCTTTAATCGTTTTCTAAACTTTTTTTTAGTGTAACGGGCCTAAAGATGGGATTGTATTGTCCCGAAACATAACCAATAAAGGAACGCAGAATCTGCTGTGCATGTACGCTTTCTTCTACATTGTGCAACATATGATTCCGCAAGGACAAGCCCTTCTCCCAAGTATATATATATATATATATATATATATATATATATATATATATATATATATATATATATATATATATATATACTATATATATATATATATATATGGTAAAGGAAAACAATACACACGCCTCCAGATATTCTTGTAAATAACAAAAGAGGCCTTATTAAAATGTTAATAATTTTGTAACAAAAATATTAATTGATTGTGACATGGGAGTTCAAGACTTACCACGAAAATCGGGGGCATAGTCTCCGTGGGTTTGAACTTGTCTTTATCCATTTGTGTGCGAGACATGGCGGCACCATCTTTGACAAGCCTCCAGTCCTGCAGTGTGGCACCCAGTGGTGATGTAGAGGGCAAGAGAGTCAACTCTGCTTGTGCATCAGCCTTGTGCCACCGGAAACACTCAAGAGCTGCGCTACATCTGTAGGACAAACGCAGCACGCCGTTAATGAGTAATGAAATGAAGCACACACACACACACACACACACACACACACACACACACACACACACACACACACACACACACACACACACACACACACACACACACACACACACACACACACACACACACACGTGCTCTGTCGTAGGAAAAAGAAAAAAAATGTTGAACAATATCTAACTTACTGCTTGCCAAAAAATGGCCAGGTCATGAGAGCGCGGTAGTGTTCTTGTAGCAGCCGTAACAAATCACGAGGTGCACACATAATTCTCACCGCAGTATTAGTAAGTATGGCACGATAATCACATCACGACGAGAGAGAACACGAGCAAAATTCTTTATAATTGTAAAATGTTTGTTGAAGCACTCATCTAATGACCATGTAGTTTCTGCAGAAACACGAGCCACGTGTGAGCACTAATGCAAATTTAAGTGTGAATGTTCCTGTGGGTTCAATTGAGCACAGTGAAGGCACGTCTTTCATTGATCGCGTCGATGTAAGTACTAAACATAAATAAGCTTGGAGTGACTGCAGTGGAAATGACGAGAGGTATCTGGGGATTTCCGAACCAGCTGTGCTAAGAGGGAATCTTGCCGAGAGGGTTGTCTTCTGCTACGAGCTATAGCGGAATTGATTTTAGGAAAAACTATGATGAAGACATATCCGAGAAAACTGTGCCTTGCATCATGAGGTTTTTGTTAAGAAGTTACTGCATGTTAGCCGTAGGGGTCACCAAAGGCGCTCGGCCATCTTATCAGTAATATTTAAGATTGATAATACAGTACTCGTAAGTGCAACGTGAATAGTAAAGAAGGCCGTCGTTTTGATACACTGATCATACAGGTACATTATTTTTTGGACAGCTGGATAAGACAGAGTCGCTGATAAAACCTCAGGATGACAAAGTTTTAAGTTTGAATAAAAAAAAAATTACGAGGATGGTCGTTGCGGTAACATGTGCACGAGACAGCAAGTTCTTTTCGAGAGGACGCGAATAGAGCAGAGAAAGTACAATAAACGGTACACCGATTTTTTTCCTTCGAGTGTTGCTTCATTGGAATGCTTCACGTGACCTCAGCTAGGGAGTGAGGACGGTGTGGGTGTGAGTTAAGAAAGGAGGGTGCTTATTTCAAATGTCTGGCTGGTGGGTGAACCGAACGGTGAGTCGCACTTCACAATGTCCCTGCGTAACTCACTCAGTCCTTAGTTATGCATTGCTCCAGCACCGGTCACGGGAAATGAAGTTTGGGAGACCCCGACGGTCATGGAGAGGGTGAAGCAGGAAAGTAAGAAGGAAATATAACTGTATTTGTGTCAAGCGGGTATCCTTCCCTCCCCTCGCCTCCTTGTAACCGATGACGGCAAGAGCAAGAAGGAAATTTCCAGTGTAATTTTTTTTCCCTTGGCACTTGCATAGCCTTACATCACCACCTTGCATCATACTCACACACACACACACACACACACACACACACACACACACACACACACCAATACGATGACGATCGCAGCAAAGATTGTCGCGAACTTTATGATAATATGAAAATTATTTGGTCAAATTATCATTCATGGGAGAGAGAGAGAGAGAGAGAGAGAGAGAGAGAGAGAGAGAGAGAGAGAGAGAGAGAGAGAGAGAGAGAGAGAGAGAGAGAGAGAGAGAGAGAGAGAGAGAGAGAGAGAGAGACTAACCTCCTCATTAATAACACACACACACACACACATACACACACATTTGTTTGGGTCTTGACATCGAGGCACGAGCAAGCATGACATCATGCAGGGAACAACTCAGGGATCATGTAGGTGTGTCTTGCTTCGAGTATTTCCTTCGAGGAAATTGTTGGAACAAAGAATTGTTGCTGACTCAGGAAATAGTGAACGAATGGCTTCAGTGTGGATACTTAATTGCTTCAGAGACAAAACGGATTGACCTTAAGGACATTTCCTACACAAACATAAAGAACGTGCACCAGTCACTGTCCAGTTGTGATTGAACGTTCCCGCACAAAGTCGAGCCGCGTAGTGTTCTCACGAGACAATGGAGTGCGCTGTGACGTCACTTATAGGAAACTATTTCCTCTTGACGTCAAAATTCTGAGAATGGGGACAGCTTCCGCCTTGGTTTCACCCTGTGGGTACTTGTAAGATGAGGCTGGAAGTGTTTTTGCTTGCGACTGTCTCGACTCTGACCGTGTATGTGTGTGGTTAAAACGGAACTTAAGTATTATGGCAAAATAATTGTGTCCATGACATGCGGAAAGCGGAGAGATTCGTTGGGGCGTGAGTGGATGCAGACATTGGTGGACTAAGGACGAGAAGTAGACAACGATTGTAACGCATGGCAGGCCACCTTCAAGGACATGATGAAGGTGGCAACTAATTTATAGAGGAGGAGGAGGAGGAACACACACACACACACACACACACACACACACACACACACACACACCCACACACACACACACACATTCACCATACATTTGGTGTCATCGAGTCATCAGTAAACATCTTCACTAGTATCGCGGGAGGGACGGGCGTGGCAGTGACAGAGGCAGGGACAAAATCAGACATGATTCTTCGCGCATTTTTTGCACCACACGCGTCATGAGAATGTCAAGTGTAGATGAAGTAACGACAGAAGCATACTCTACTTACTTCCTTCTGTTGGCCGCACTACGAGCATTCCCGATGGCTGTGGTTGGACATGGTGAGGCGCTGATCCCTGACTGGAGAAGGCTAGCTTGTGACCCGTTCATTCTCACAGCCTGTAGCTAACTGGGAATTACCGACGGGCGCCGTGTGGTCTGTGAGACTGTCCGCCCCGCCCCTTGTCTCTTGCCCAGCCCACCACCGTACAACTCAAGGAAGCCTAGAGACTTTAAGCTTCCTCGGTACAGCTTCAACAACTGATATTGCTGTTAAGTCACCCACATGCAAAAACTGACGGTAAACTATTTGAGTCACTACATAAATAAATAAATAAATAAATAAAATAAATAAAACGAACTTGACATCTTGTTTCACTGACTTGCTTGTGAGTGTGCCGCCTGCGGCGCAGTACTTACGTCTAAGCAGTCTGACCGTCAGTGCCAGCTGGTGAAAATATGCATCGTGTAGTTGTCAACGGCGCGTGGAAATTTTATATAGCTGAAGCCAGCGCTGATAAGACTGATAAAAACACTCACGGCCTGATTAACTAGAAGGTTTAAATGAATACTTGCCAGATGTACACACGTAGAACATCGTATGTTAGTGTTCATTGCCCCGCCACACTACTGATGTATGTGTGTAAGATTTGGAGGCATCTGGACACTCCTTTGGAAAACGTTCCCCTGAAGATGACAGAAAAACCAGAGAGGCAAGTGTTCCTGTGGATAGTACATTCATTCATACCTGCCTTGTTGTTGTTGTTGTTGTTGTTGTTGTTGTTGTTGTTGTTGTTGTTGTTGTTGTTTATTGCGTAGGTGACTTGCAGTTGGAGTTGGTATTGGTGGTGGCGTACTAGTAGCAGCAGCAGCAGCAGCAGCAGTAGTAATAGTAGTAGTAGTAGTAGTAAGAGCATTATTATTATTATTATTATTATCATTATTATTATTATTATTATTATTGCTAGTAGTAGTAGTAGTAGTAGTAGTAGTAGTAGTTGTTCTTGTTGTTGTAGTAGTAATAGTAGTAGTGGTAGTAGTAGTAGTTGTAGTAGTAGCATCAGCATCAGCAGCAGCAGCAATAATAACAGCAGCAGCAGTAGCAGCAACAGCAGCAGCAGCAGCAGTACTAGTAGTAGTAGTAGTAGTAGTAGTAGTAGTAGTAGTAATAGTAGTAGTAGTAGTAGTAGTAGTAGTAGTAGTAGTAGTAGTAGCAGTAGTAATAGTAATAGTAGTAGTAGTAGTAGTAGTAGTAGTAGTAGTAGTAGTAGTAGTAGTAGTGGCAGTAGAAGTAACACCAGCAGCAGCAGCAGCAGCAGCAGCAGTAGAAGCAGTAGTCGTAGTAGTAGTAGTAGTAGTAGTAGAAGTGGTAGTGGTAGTAGTAATAGTAGTAGTAGTAATAATAGTAGTAGTAGTAGTAACACTAGTAATCATAGTCAAAGTCAAAGTCAAAAGGCTCTATTTCGTATAATGAGGTATAGCTACCCAGTGAGTACACATTAGTTACCACATTAGAAAAAGTAATTACCTCATATGATTCATGATTATGTATAAAACCTCAGCTGTGATATAAATGACGTTATAAAAGGGTTGAAATATTCCTTAATAGTGAGTAACAAGAATCAGAATCACTAAATATAAGAAAACCACATTGCAAAATACCATGCCCAATGTGTGTGTGGTTCATGAAGCTGCAGCCACGAGATCCAGGTAGTAGTAGTAGTAGTAGTAGTAATAAAAGTATTAGTGGTGGTGATGGTAGTAACACTAGTAGTAGTAGTAGTAGTAGTAGTAGTAGTAGTAGTAGTAGTAGTAGTAGTAGTAGTAGTAGTAGTAGTAGTAGTAGCAGCAGCAGCAGCAACAACAACAGCTGTAATAAAAACTAGTGGTAAAATTCTGACGATGATCATGATTATGATAATCATTAAATGTTGTTACTCGTATATTTTAACACCACCGTTATTATTTTGTCATCCATTCATTTCAATAAGCCTGTAATAAAAAAAAATAAAAAAAAACCCCTTTCTATCACAACAGTTCGTCGGAGATCTCAGCGGCAGCCAAGTCCTTTACATCTCATAGGCTTTCCCTAGGCACAGGTGCATCGCGGTGAGCGTTGTCTGAGGCGATCACTCCAAGGCTGCGTTGTGGCTGGCACAACAAAAGAACGTGTCGGTCACATTCCGTAACGCTGCTGGACTTCACGTAATGGTGTCATGTTGGCTGTTATTAGAGAGAGAGAGAGAGAGAGAGAGAGAGAGAGGAGAGAGAGAGAGAGAGAGAGAGAGAGAGAGAGGAGAGAGAGAGAGAGAGAGAATTATCTATTTGATCTATAGTTCATAACTGACATAGCTGTGATTGATTATATTGAAATTAGAGGGTAGCTACATGCATTTAGTGTTTCTTGAACTACTCGTGCTGTGTGGCTCGCTCTCTCTCTCTCTCTCTCTCTCTCTCTCTCTCTCTCTCTCTCTCTCTGCTAACTTCTCATAAGGGTAACAGTGACCACAGAGTACATTTTTTGCATCACTCTTGATGGGAAGAATGAATATAACTCGTCGCTTCGGTTCACAATATCCCAGGAAATCGTAACAGAAGGAAAGCCTGTTTTATAAATACATCTGTTTATTTGTGACATCGATTGAGTGTGAATCGGACACGCTAGTTCCACAGATAACACCCAACATGAAAAATAAGGAAGTAAATACTACTTAGAGTGTAACACGAGTCTAGTGTTTTTATTGTGCAGGACGAGACACGCCATGGTAGGTAGAACAAATAAGTCTGACCAAAAGTGGAAATTTATATATATATATATATATATATATATATATATATATATATATATATATATATATATATATATATATATATATATATATATATATATATATATATATATATATATATATATATATATATATTGAACATTTATTGCAATATATGTTGAAAATTATAACGTACTGACGAACATCAGTATAGAGTATACTCTATACTTGTGTTCGTCATTAGGTTGTAATTTTCAACATATATTACTGCTGTGTGTGTGTGTGTGTGTGTGTGTGTGTGTGTGTGTGTGTGTGTGTGTGTGTGTTTAAAACTTCATTTTCCTGTATTGTTTTCCGTCCACTTCAGCAGTGTTTATCTGTCTCCCTTGGTCGCTTGTGTCTCACATTGCTGTGTCCTCTATGGGATACCATATTGTTTCATGTCTTTATGATATTCGTGATATATTCAATGCCCTTTTACTTTTTAGCCTAATGATGCCTTCTGCAAAGGTGAAACGTTGCAATAAATGATGAAGAAACTCTGGTGTATCCCTGTTCACCTCATATATATATATATATATATATATATATATATATATATATATATATATATATATATATATATATATATATATATATATATATATATATATATATATATATATATGGCGGGAATTCACTCTTTCCAAAGGTGCTGAGTGGCTTGTAATCGGGTTTTGTTCTCTTTTACGTTTCGTCTTCACCTCCTGTGTGTTCTTATTGCTACTCCGTACTAGCGTAGAAACATTCTGCCCGACACAGGCTCTCACAGCTGATTGAGTGATGCAGTACGATATGTAGCACCCTTTGCTCACACCTGCGACACTGCCTCAGTAACATAAACAGTACTGAACATGGCGACACTAATATTTTCGTCGTCCTTACTGCCCCGCCCCTCCCCTGCCTTACTCATCCCCCGCACACGTCACTCGGTTCAACCTTCTCTGACGCGCAGTGGTGTTGACTCACCACAACTTCCCCCTTTTGCTGTCGTGAGTGATTGCAGGAACAATAATGATAATTAAATAGACACTGCCAAGAAATGAGAATCTGGTGAAGCAATGTAAAGTCTTGTAGGTTTTATTTGTTCTTCGTTCGTGTGTCATAAATGTGCGTCGCGGAGATGACTTAACACAACTAAGCTTCGACTGTATTTTCAAACGATCCATTGTCTACATCGACAGCTTTTCACAGGCTTTAGTAAGAGTTACTCGTGTTCTTAAGAGTATTTTCAAGATTCTAGTAATAGCTTAACAATGATTATGCACTGTCAGTGGAGAGAGAGAGAGAGAGAGAGAGAGGAGAGAGAGAGAGAGAGGAGAGAGAGAGAGAGAGAGAGAGAGAGAGAGAGAGAGAGAGAGAGAGAGAGAGAGAGAGAGAGATCTTTCACAACCGGACTAATCATCTCTGGAGCCTTTGAAAAAGAGTCCTGAAGCGTTCAGGAATACGAGGTTAAGTTCAACAAGGGTACATACGGTCTATCCCCGCCAACATACACCTTGCGCTACCTTAAATGAGATGATCACGCCTCCACCTCACTGTCCCCAAGGATACATGAGCTTACGCAAGCCTTTTTTGCTCCACCACTAGCAAGGTCACCCGCTCTGTTAAGGACAAACATGTTCTGGTCCACATCAACGCAGGAGACGTGTACATATAGTGGGAGGATAATTATAATGTTGACCAAACCACATGGGACCTTGGTAGTCATCAGGGGCCCAGTGGTAATGAGTCACAAAGGAACACAAGGGAACACAGAGGAAGAACAACCAGCAGTAGTAGCGTGTATACTAGTTCCTCCAAGGCTGTCGTGCACTGAATGTTCCATCAAGGATCCTGCTCCCAACTGGATCTTTTTAAGGTGAGTACTTTCGGATTAAATTCTTAGCGTTTGAAAGCACGAAGCACTACTACAAAGAAGTCTTCAGTAGAATTTAGTTTTCTGTCATTCTCTCTCTCTCTCTCTCTCTCTCTGGAAGTCACATTAACCAAATAAATGACAATAAACAATACGTGTGAACAGTGAACGCCTTTAACTAGTCGCTGTTGAAAATTTTGCTGCCCATCATCTTGCGCGAAACAATATTACAAAAGAAACTGAATCCTCTTACCCTCAGAGAGAAAAACCCTCAGAAAAAAAAAAAAGTCATTTGATACAAAATACACCATGAAAAAAAAAAAAAGTAACTCAACATTTTACCTCAAACCATTTTTTTTTCTATTGTTTCTATTAATATTACTTCAACAGTTTCTTATGGTATACCTGTGGATTTTATTGAATTAAATTATTAAAAAAAAAAATACGTAATTGTGTACGATAATCATATAGCCTACTTCTCCTTAAAAAGACTTATTTTATAACTTGATTTGTTTATCGACCATCCAAGTAATAACTGATAGTACAATTAGTTTAAACCGTCTCCTCTCAGAGCTTTTATCAGTGGAGTAGTTTGCTTATCCATGCGTACAGATAGTGGAATATTTCATCAGTATTTCTGGGGTGCCTTCAGAACTTTCGTACCTGAGACCTTCCCCAGGTGTGTTCATGTTAGCTCGACCGCTCTTAGTTTGACGGTGTGGGCTTCGCTGTGCAACATGGTAATTTTCGTGCGCATAGTCTCTCTCTCTCTCTCTCTCTCTCTCTCTCTCCTCTCTCTCTCTCTCTCTCTCTCCTCTCTCTCTCTCCTCTCTCTCTCTCTCTCTCTCGTCTCAGAAGTTGCGTCGGTCGAAGGGTCGGTGTACGTTCTTCATTCATCCCAGTCAATTATTCAGACAACTATTCTTTCACGTAATCCATTCGGCTCCTGTCTTGGGGTGTCACTTTGATCCTAAGGTCGTCAGTGAATCTTCCGAGTTTTCCACCATCTGGCTACGACTACAGAGTCACTCTCAAACTAAATTTACCTGTGCTGTGTACCTCTTACCTAACTTCTCTCACTATAAGAAATTCTTTGACTACTTAACTTCCAAAGTGGAGCACATTCTGACTCTCTTCCCTTTTGCGGAGATCTCCATTCTTGGAGACTTCAATGTTCACCACCAGCTTTGGCTTTCCTCTGCCTTCACTGACCATCCTGGTGAACTAGCCTTCAACTTTGTTATCCTTCACGACCTAGAGCAATTGGTGCAACACCCTGCTCGTATTTCTGACCGTCTTGGAGATACGCCCAACATTCTTGACCTTTTCCTAACCTCTAATCCTGCTTACCCTGTTACCCTCTCTTCTCCGTTGGGCTCCTCCGATCACAATCTCACATCTGTGTCTTGTCCTATCGCTCCAATCCCTGTGTTGCTGTCCTATCTTTAACGTACAATACACACACACACACACACACACACACACACACACACACACACACACACACACACACACACACACACACACACACACACACACACACACACAGATACAGATAGATAGATAGATAAATAGATAGATAGAAAGATAGGTAGGTAGATAGGTAGATAAATAAATAGATAAATAGATATGTTTCTTTACATTGCACACACACACACACACACACACACACACACACACACACACACACACACACACACACACACACAACAAACTCAGGTGTCTTTCTTATTTCAATTTACTCACAGACATCATAAGCGGCACTAATCCCGAGCCAAAACCACCACACAGACATCCACGCTTAAACAGTCACACATGAAATTCTCTTTTTTACTCGAAATTTCCCGGACTCCAGTCACTTTTCGCTGGACGAGGTTATAAATTCAGTATTTGACGCCAGAAGGATTTCCCTCGCGCTACGGCTGACTGGGTTTTAGAAGCTCTGTAACTAACACGTGTGATGCGACTTTGCTGCGGCGGTGGCTGGGCTGGTGGACGCCGGCCAGCACCACTGTCTTGTTGCGTTCGTGCTACGTTATCGACGGTACACTGGGCCCCCGATGGTACGAAATGCGGGGCCGTAAAATTAAAGGGATGTGCGGGAGCGGCCAGTGGTGGCGTTGTGTTGGTTTGATATTAGTGATGACAGCCGTGCCGTGCATTGGCTGGTCGGCTAGTACTGTAGTTAGTAAGCCAGACTAGTTCATTAGTGTTGGTTGCTATAGAAGGATTACCTGAGCAATGAAAAAGAAAAAATCTCTCCTCACAAGTATCCTCACATTTTTTTTTTTCATAGTTATTAAAAGAACATTGTAAAAAGAGTATGAGAAGAAGAAATTCTTCAGTGTTGGTTGCTATAAAAGAGTTACTGGTGTAGTGAAAGAAAATTCGTCTCCTCAAAAGAATCCTAAGATGTTTTCTTCTGTAGCTGTTGAAAGAACACAATTCGAAAACGTGAGAAAAAGAATACCGATGGATAGATGTGGACAGGTGAGTATTGTTTGATTCATGGATGTGTTGACAAGTTCTTATAATTATATGCTCGGATTTTTACGAGAACTATCACTAGAATCATGAAAATATCCTTGTAAACCACAGTAACTTTCACTAGAGCCTGTCAAAAATAGTTGAGATAAGACGCTGAAACCTTTCATTAATAATTAGACGTTAGTATTTTTATACCCTCATGAAATCCAGTTTTGTGACAAGAAATACATGATAAATTTTGACCTCAAAAGTTTCACATACACAGTCTAATAATTTCTGAATCCACCCACTCCTCAGTTACAATTCTTCAAGCTTCATCACTTGAAAATCTACGGACCGGCTACCACTTCTTCAAAAACCCAAACAAGGCTCTGTAAGTCTATCTTTCCTCCGTTTTCACTTTGTACCCAAGACTTTCCATCATGTCGTGACGCTCTCGTATGTGCTACCCTTGTTTTCCTTCCTCGTGGAGTCATGACATTGTTGGGAGTGCCTGGAAGCTCATCATCTACTTGCTCAGTGTTCCCCCCCAAGACGCTGGTGGCCTGGAATGCACTCAACCAGCCACGGCTGTATTTACTTAGTCACCCTCCGTAACGATGCTGAGGTACTTAAGTCCGTAACTAATTTTAACTCTTAGGCCCGCTGGAGTGCAAGGAGACCCGAGGGAGCCCCCGGGGGAGTGAAAGGGACGAGAGAGAGAGAGAGAGAGAGAGAGAGAGAGAGAGAGAGAGAGAGAGAGAGAGAGAGAGAGAGAGTTTATCGTGATGGTCTCTTCCCTTGGGTACAATAAAGAGCAACAACTAATCTCCTCCCGTCACCACGTGTTACGGCGCCTTAGGCCAGTCAGTCAATGAATCAATCAAACCTTCAGCACAATGCACACTTGGTGGTAACACAAGTGCTTAGTGAACAAACACAATGAGGGCAGGAAGTAATATCTCATGTTCTTTCACCACTTACCATCATATTATTAAGGAACAGTAAATAGGATTTTTTTCCAGCATTTGTTATGTATTTTTAATACTTACTACTCTAACTTAACTTATTACTACGTAATAAAATAAAATATTGACAACTTCCTCTACTTGTAAATTACTGAAGAACACGAGGAAAGAAACAAAATCCTTCACTGTGTGTGTGTGTGTGTGTGTGTGTGTGTGTGTGTGTTGTGGGAAAGGTCATCATGTAATTGTTTAGTTAAATTAGGTAGAGGTGATGATGATAAAGGTATTAACGACGATCACATCGCCACTTTAATCATACAGTTTTTCATCCGGAAGAAAGCAAGAAAGAGAGAAAAATCCATTACTTTTTCAACATCTCTTAGTCACGCACACACCACTTCACGCACACACTACTTCACACACACACACACACACACACACACACACACACACACACGAAAGCCTCTCGCCGCGTATTATGTATTCCTGAAGTTGCCTCTGCCCTTAATTCATTGTTTTATTCGTTATATTTTACTTATTCATATGCATTTTTATAAATCTGAGAGGGATAAAAATAACGGATGGAAGGAGATGTTCAGTTGTTCAGTATGTTGTTAACTGGTTAATGAATAACAATGAGAGAGAGAGAAGAGAGAGAGAGAGAGAGAGAGAGAGAGAGAGAGAGAGAGAGAGAGAGAGAGAGAGAGAGAGAGAGAGAGAGAGAGAGAGAGAGAGTCATTAGACAAATAGCTGAAATAACAAAGTAAAATAATATTTCAGTCTTTGTTAAGGGCTGGTGGCAGACTCATTGTCTTGGGAGGCGAGGCTGTGCTGCAAATGATGCGGCTGGACGGAATTACCTCCTGCTGGACTTGTTGGAATATTATTTTTCACGCGGCGTCAAGGCGTGGTGGGTGGGGGGGATAGGTGTGTGTGGAGCAGTGGAAGATGAGTATGGAGTGAGGAGTACAGCTATACAGGAGTAGAAGAGAAGGTGTGAGGAGAGTGGAGTTGATGTAGCCGAGTGGAGTGTGGCGAGTGGAGTGGCAGAGGGGGAGGGAGCACGGGGCTGGGTGGCGGAGGCGGCTGCGCGGGGCATTGATCGCGGGGCGGGAGGCGCTAGGCCACCCAGTCGTCCCTGGCCCCTGTGCGCGAGACCTCATGCCCGTCTCCCTAAGGTTACATTAGTTGTTCCAATCACGCCCGTGAGCCTCCCGCACGCCCACGCCGCCCGCACCGCCGCCGCCGCCCGCCCCAGCAGGTGAGACGAAAGACCTTTGAGGGGACACGTAGCAGTCCAGCCAGGCCAGCCTCCGCCAGACACCAGCATACCACTTTCTTCGTTCCGTCTTCCCTTTCGTGCCTGTCTTGTTCCTGCGCAGTGTCCTCCTGTCCCCGCGGCTCACAGCAGGAGGCCCCGCGTGTCCCCGCTACTCCTTCATCCTGCAGCGCCTCATGTCATCCAGCACTGCTCCTCCCCCGTCGTGGTGGAGGTGCAGGCGCGGGTGCCCTGGCCTGCCAGCCGTCCTGCCTGCCTGTCTGCCTCACTGCGCACACCACAATATCACCTTTCTCCCCTCGTTCACTCCTGTACACCTCTCCCTCACTTATCCTTCCCAGCTCGTCATTATCTCACCACCAACGACCGAA